>NW_028270144.1:49956916-50259947 GCF_037043375.1 Chiloscyllium plagiosum | reverse complement strand
ATCCCTTCAAAGCCAGGTTTAGTGTCCCTATCAAAATCGAGGACAAAGTGAGTAAGGTCAACTACCTGGTAAAGATGCTGGATAGTAAAACACCGTGTCGGGTATGTCATGTAAATATGTTGAAACCTTACTACAATAGAGACATGGAACTGGAGGAAACAGTTGTTAGTTCCTGCCCCTAGAGTGAGGAATCAAATCCAGATGGTGTGGATTTAAATGTGCCTCAAAATATATTAAGTAACGAGGAAGCCTTTAAGGAATGGGATAGGATAGTGAGAGTTATCTGTCTCAAGAGCAAAGAACCGAGTTGAAAGGCTTCTTGCAGCAGGTTGAGGACATAGAGTCACAGAAATGTACAGCTCGGAAACAGACCCATCGGTCCAACCCATCCATGCCGACCAGATATCCCAACCCAATCTAGTCCCACATGCCAGCACCTGGCCCATTTCCCTCCAAACCCTTCCTATTCATATACCCATCCAGATGCCTTTTAAATGTTGCAATTGTACTAGCCTCCACCACATAGAATGTCATAGAGGTGTGCAGCACGGAAACAGACCCTTCGATCCAACTCCTCATTCCAACTTGTCCGTGCTGACTAGATATCCCGACCCAATGTCCTGTTCAGCCGCAACATGACCTCCCAACTCCTGTACTCAATACTCTGACCAATAAGGGAAAGCGCCTTCTTCACGATCCTATCTACCTGTGACTCCACTTTCAAGGAGCTATGAACCTGCACTCCAAGGTCTCTTTGTTCAGCAACATTGCCAAGGACCTTACCATTAAGTGTATAAGTCCTGCTAAGATTTGCCAAAATGCAGCACCTCACATTTATCTAAATTAAACTCCACCTGCCATTCCTCAGCCCATTGGCCCATCTGATCAAGATCCCATAGTAATCTGAGGTAAATCTTCTTCGCTGTCCACTACACTTCCAAGTGAACTAACACTTAACATCATCTCCATCCAAAGCCACAATCTATATAGAATGGAACCATGCAAATTTTTAAAAAATCAGCCATTAGCATATTGAATTATATTTTTAATCAGCATATTAAGGTTTTATGCAAGAAATTCCGTCAGCCTCAATAGTTTAGTTGGTAGATGGTGAAACTCTCAATCAGAGCATTGTTGTTTAAATCCTGCTTGAGGCACTTCTTTTTTCTTAGCTGTGTAATTCAAATATTTTCCTTTAATACTTTTACCAGACAAATACAAGCAATTTTCCACAGCCTCAAAACAAAATCCAAGTTGGACGAGGGTCAAAAACTTATAATTGGTTAAGGATTACACAGGTTAAAAATGGCAACTTGAACTTTGATAGTCCACATCAAGCCAATGTGTTCCTTTGATTGCAATTAACAGAAACCCTGACACAGAGATTGCACTAGTACATGCACAGCTAGTGTTCCCCTCAACTGTTACGACACAGATAAACATGGCTTACCAAATTGTGCAACAGCTATTAGCAGGCAACTGGTTTAACATTAATTTCTAAAAAAAAAATGCAACATTCTGCAAATATTGGAAATCAGAAATAAAAACAGAAGATGCTGGAAATAATTAGAAGGTCTAGCAGCATTTATACAGAGAGAAACATAATTAAGGATAAAAGGTCACAGAACTAATACTTTTTTTCCTCCCCTCAGATGCTGCCAGGGTTGCTAATTATTTTCAACATTGTTTTCATTACTGTTGACTGGCACCATACAAAACAGTACAAATTAAAGTTTAAGTCAGATGTTAAATATATAAAATTAAGTTTAAGCAAACAATCATCTTTCAACAATCAGGAACTAGTTCCCTGCAGCTCTACTGCATAGAAATGGACTCCATGTTACTATGCTCATGCAAAATGTGCAAGAATGTCTACTTAGGGGGGTTAAACCTCACTTTTTTCATTCCCAAAAATCTTCATTTGTATTTTTCAAAATAGCCACCTGCAAGATCCCCTCCAAGCCATTCACCATCCTGACCTGAAAACAGATTAATGTTCCTTCACTGTCAATGGGTCAAAAGAGTTGAAGAAGGCAGCTCACCACTACCTTCAAGTGCAGCTAGGGATGGACAATAAATGCAGGCCTAGATTAGAGTGGTGCTGGAAAAGCACAGCAGGTCAGGCAGCATCCAAAGAGCAGGAGAATTGACATTTCAGGCATACGCCATTCATCATGAATGGGCGGGGAAAACAGGGAGGGGGATGACAGATAAATAGGAGGGTAGCTGGGAAGGAAATGACCCGAGGGGTGCGGTGAGATATATATATATATATCTGCAGTAGGGCTTTGTGAGTGTCTGAGAGAGAGAGTATATATGTGTGTGTGGTCTCAGTATGAGAGGGCGCATGTGTGAGTGTGGGAGTGTCTCTCTCTGTAGGAGTGTGTGTGTATAGATAGGGTGTGTATAGGTAGGGTGTGTGTGTGTTTCTATACACTCTCTCTCACAGACATTCACAACCCCCCCCCCACCCCAGACACACACAAACTCACCCTCTCACAGACTTAGACCACTTTACACTCTCACACAGCCGCTCACAAACCCCTACCCCAGACAGACACACATAAAAACCCACATGCACACATACATCTGTGGGGTGAATTTGTACTTGCAGAGTTACATTGTACTTTGCTCATGAACTGCATGAATCCATTTAAGACTCTGTTAACACTTTTTAGATTAAAATCAGTCTAAACATTATGGCATAGACAGGGATCACAGGGGGCTAACACCTTCAACATCTTATCTGCACTGACACCAATTTTCACAGGTAATCTGAGAATGTAACTTTTTAAAAAAGTTTTGTGATTTACATGTGAAAGAAGTGAAACTATCATGGTCGTTCTAACAGATGTGATTTGGAGATGCCGGTGTTGGACTGGGGTGTACAAAGTTAAAAACCACACAAGACCAGGTTACAGTCCAACAGGTTTAATTGGAAGCATACTGGCTTTCAGAGCGATGCCAGTATGAGAGACTTAACAAATGATCAGGGTATTTTTCAATGTATAATTTCAGTTATATCACAGTGTAAACTTTTGCTATAAATTCTGTGTCTTACAATTGTGTCCTCCACAACCACCTGATGAAGGAGCGGCGCTCCAAAAGCTAGTGCTTCCAATTAAACCTGTTGGACTATAACCTGGTGTTGTGTGATTTTTAACTTTATACACCCCAGTCCAACACCAGCATCTCCAAATCATTCGTAATGAAGGGCTTTTGCCCGAAACGTTGATTATCCTGCTCCTCGGATGCTGTACTTTTCCAGCACCACTCTAATCTAGACTCAAAAAGTTTATCATTGACAGTTAATTTTTTTAAAACTGAAGATTTTCAGGAGAACGCCTGAAATAAACCCGTCCTGTGATTGTAGGAGTAATCGATATTTTCTCAATCTACAAGTGTCAATCTGAGGCTGTCACTGAACTAATGAAAACCGAGAAGAAGCAAAGGGCTAACAGCACTGATTGCCTTCTGTAATGAACAATGATTAAAGCATATAGAGAAAAACAAGAAACAGATATTTCACCTTGAATGACACTAAAGTAGGAAAACGATAAGTATCGCTAAACAGTGTCTAAATACGCTTACCAGAAAAATACTTTGGAGAATATATTAGCAGCTACCATAGGATTAAGTTTATCTTCTCGGCAGACGGGCTCCATGACAGTCTGCGTCAGTGAGAGAAAGTTCCTCACAGGCGGTACAGGCTTCCCTTCCGTGAGACAACAATCCCGGGTCAGGGGGGGTTGGGAATAATCCCGGGTCAGGAGGCGGGAACAAACCCGGGTCGGGGGGGTTGGGAATAATCCCGGGTCAGGAGGCGGGAACAATCCCGGGTCAGGGGGCGGGAACAATCCCGGGTCAGGGGGCGGGAATAATCCCGGGTCAGGGGGAGGGGAACAAACCCGGGTCAGGGGGTGGGAACAAACCCGGGTCAGGGGGGCGGAACAATCCCGGGTCAGGGGGCGGAACAAACCCGGGTCAGGGGGGGTGGGAACAAACCCGGGTCAGGGGGGGTGGGAACAAACCCGGGTCAGGGGGGGCGGAACAATCCCGGGGTCAGGGGGCGGAACAAACCCGGGTCAGGGGGGGCGGAACAATCCCGGGTCAGGGGGCGGAACAAACCCGGGTCAGGGGGGTGGGAACAAACCCGGGTCAGGGGGGTGGGAACAAACCCGGGTCAGGGGGGGTGGGAACAATCCCGGGTCAGGGGGGGTGGGAACAAACCCGGGTCAGGGGGGGTGGGAACAAACCCGGGTCAGGGGGGGCGGGAACAAACCCGGGTCAGGGGGGGTGGGAACAATCCCGGGTCAGGGGGGGTGGGAACAAACCCGGGTCAGGGGGGGTGGGAACAAACCCGGGTCAGGGGGGGTGGGAACAAACCCGGGTCAGGGGGGGTGGGAACAAACCCGGGTCAGGGGGGGCGGGAACAAACCCGGGTCAGGGGGGGCGGAACAATCCCGGGTCGGAGTCACTGAAGGAGGCGGCAGCAGGTCAGAGGATGGAGGGTTTGTCAGGGTGGCCGTGCTTTCCTACTGTTGCCCAGAACTGTCTTGTCGTGTTGTCGGTTAGTCCATGCCCCTGCTCTGTTTTCAAATCAACTCTGTCAGAGGTGTACAAATTTAAAAATCACACAACAGCATTTTATAGTCCAACAGATTTAATTGGAAGCACCAGCTTTCGGAGTGCTGCTGTTGTGTGATTTTTAAGTTTGTACACCTTAGTCCAACACCGGCATCTCCAAATCACGACTATCAGAGATGTTATAACACACCTCTGGAGCAGATGGACTTGAACCCGAGTGTTCTGTCTAAGAAGTAGGGAAGTGCCACAAGCTACTCTATCGACTCTTTTAATATGGCTACGATGCGGAGGTGCCAGTGTTGGACTGAGATGGACAAGGTCAGCAGTGGCTCCAGATTATAGTCCAAGAGGTTTATTTGGAGCTTCACTTGACGAAGGAGCTGTGAAAGCTCGTGATTTCAAATACACCAGTTGGATGAGAACCTAGTGTGGTTTGACTTCTGACCTTTAACGTGGCATTGAGGGTCTGTAACATTAGAGTGCAGCTTCCCTCCCTTAGAAGTGTTGGAAACAGCTTAGGTCGGTGGAGGTGCCGGTGTTCACCTGAGGTGGACAAAGTCAGAAGTTGCATGACACCAGGTTATAGTCCAACAGGTTTATTTGAAATCACAAGTTTTTGCAGCACAGCTGCTTCATCAGGTGAAGTGTCTGTATTGATATGCGCAATCTTCTTGGAGATAGAGCCTCTCCATCTTGAGCCGGCAATTTGTGGTGTCGATGGGAGCCATGATATGGAGGTACCAGTGTTGGTATGCGGTGGACAAAATCAAAGTCACAAGACATCAGGTTATAATCCAACAAGTTTATTTGATATCACAAGCTTTCAGAGACATTAGACAAAGGAGCAATGCTCGGAAAGCTTGTGATTTTAAATAAACATGTTGGACGATAACCTGGTGTCATGTGACAGATCAAAAAAAACTTTTAAAGATATTATTTCACAGAATATTAGTGATAAGGGCTCCATCACCCTTTCAAAACAGCAGACAAATTTGTCTCACTGAGGTTTGGGATTCCCCCTTCCTGAAAAGGCAGTAGAAGCGGAGTATTTGTATGGATTTTTTTAGATTAGCTTCCCTAAAGTGTGGAAACAGGCCCTTCGGCCCAACAAGTCCACACCGAACCTCCGAAGAGTAACCCAACCAGACCCATTTTCCCTCTGACTAATGCACCTAATATTCACTTGACCTGCATATCTTTGGATAGTAGGAGGAAACTGGAGCACCCGGAGGAAACCCACGCAGACACGGGGAGAACGTGCAAACTCCACACAGTCAGTCGCCCGAGGTTGGAATCAAATCTGTGACCCTGGTGCTGTGAGGCAGCAGTGATAAACACTGAACCACTGTGCCGCCCAATTGTTAAAACATTGTAAATACAAATCAAAACAAGTAGAATATTTGTCTCATCATGAATCTTGAAACATATAAGATTCTGAAGAATCTTGATCGGAAGGGCATGGAGATGATATTTTCCCTTTATGGGAGAATACGAGTCACTGTTTCAAAATCAAGTGTGGCCCATTTAATACATAGAGTCATAGAGATGTACAGCATGGAAACAGACCCTTCGATCCAACCCGTCCATGGCGACCAGATATCCCAACCCAATCTAGTCCCACGAGCCAGCATCTAGCCCATATCCCTCTAACCCCTTCCTATTTATACACCCATCCCAATGCCTTTTAAATGTTGCAATTGTACAAGCCTCCACCACTTCCTCTGGCAGCACGTTCCATACATGTACCACCTTCTGCATGAAAAGGTTGTCCCTTAGGTCTGTTTATCCTATCCATGGAGAAAGTGAGGACTGCAGATGCTGGAGATCAGAGCTGAAAATGTGTTGCTGGAAAAGCGCAGCATGTCAGGCAGCATCCAAAGAGCAGGAGAATCGACATTTCGGGCATGAGCCCTTCTTCAGGAATGAGGAAAGTGTGTCCAGCAGGCTAAGATAAAAGGTAGGGAGGAGGGACTTGGGGGAGGGGCATTGGAAATGCGATAGGTGCGATAGGTGGAAGGAGGTCAAGGTGAGGGTGATAGGCCGGAGTGGTGGTGGGGGCGGAGAGGTCAGGAAGAAGATTGCAGGTTAGGAAGGCGGTGCTGAGTTCGAGGGATTTGACTGAGACAAGGAGGGGAAATGAGGAAACTGGAAAAATCTGAGTTCATCCCTTGTGGTTGGAGAGTTCCTAGGCAGAAGATGAGGCGTTCTTCCTCCAACCGTCGTGTTGCTATGGTCTGACGATGGAGGAATCGAAGGACCTGCATGTCCTTGGTGGAGTGGGAGGGGGAGTTGAAGTGTTGAGCCACGGGGTGGTTGGGTTGGTTGGTCCGGGTGTCCCAGAGGGAGGAATATCCTCCCTCAGCACTGTTGTAAAGCTTTCCCTTATCAAAAAGGCCAGTCCCCCTCCTCTCTTGCCGTCCTTTCTATCCTGCTTCTAGTATTTGTTTCCTGGAACATTAAGCTGCCAGTCCTGTCCATCCCTGAGCCATGTTTCTGTAATTGCTATGATATCCCAATCCCATGTTCCTAATCATGCCCTGAGTTCATCTGCCTTCCCTCTTAGGCCCCTTGCATTGAAATAAATATGGTTTAAGTTTTTTAGTCCTACCTTGTCCCTGCCTGCCCTGCCCATGCTATCCCCCGCCCCCCCAGCCACCCACCTTACTAGTTCAGTTTAGCAGCTCTAGGAAATCTCCCTGCCAGTATATTAGTCCCCTTCCAATTTAGGTGCAATCCGTCCTTCTTGTCCAGGTCACTTCTAACCCGGAAGAGATCCAATGATCCAAAAATGTGAATCCTTCTCCCATACGCTAGCTCCTCAGCCATGCATTCATCTGCTCTGTCCTCCTATTCCTGCCCTCACTAGCTCGTAGCATTGGGAGTAATCCAGATATAACTACTGTCGAGGATCTCCTTTTTACATTCCTGCCTAACTTTCTGGAATCTCCCTTCAGAATCTCAACCTCTTCACTTCCTATGTTATTGGTTCCAATGTGGACAATGACCTCTTGCTGGCCCCTCTCCCCATGAGAACACTCTGCACCCTCTCTGAGACATCCTTGATCCTGGCACCAGGAAAGCAACACACCATTCTGATTTTTCGCTGCTGGCCACAGAAACGTCTGTCTGTACCTCGGACTAGAGAGTTCCCTAACACAATTGATCTCTTGGAACCTGACATACCCCTCATTGCATTAGAGCCAGTCTCAATACCAGAAACTTGGCTATTCGTGCTACATTCCCCTTAGAATCCATTAACCCCTACATTTTCCAAAACAGCATACTTGTTTGAAATGGCCACAGATGACTCCAGCACTAACTACCTACCTCTCTTACATTTCCTGGATTTAACCCATCTATGTGACTGTATCTGGGACATTTCCCCCTTCCTATAACTGCCATCCATCACATATCTTTGCTGTTGCAAATTCCTCATTGCCTCTAACTGTCTCTCCAACCGATCCATTCGATCTGATAGGATTCGCAACCAACAGCATTTATTGCAGATATAATCCATAGTAACCCATAAACTCTCCTTAAACTCCCACATCTGACAAGAAGCACATATCACTCTACTAAAGGCCATTTTTGCTCCTTCACAATCTACAGACCCAGAAAATAACACCATCTTATTCCTGTAGTAAACACTGCTCCAGGTTAAAACTATTCACTTATCTGTTTCTGTGCTATGACTTCGCCCAAACACTTCCTTCAAAATCAGTTGTGAATTTCACTGTCTGTTGATTTTCCCAGACGCACTCCGAAGTCCAGCGATTTCAACAGCAAAGGCAGTAACTGTGTAGGTTGACTGTTGTGTCAGTTTCTTTCTTTCTCTCTCTCTCTCCTGCACTGACCTCACCATGTGCTTCCTTTGTCTGTACCTCTCCCTTTTTAAAACTGCTGTTGTTTTGATTCTTTTTTTCCAAAGTTCCAAAACAATGCAACAGCATATGAAAAGTAATTGCTGCGCCTGGAATTCGAGGAAATCACCTCCAACACCTAAAATACCTCAAAAAGGAGCAACTGTTACAGCCAGAAATTTTTCCCGTCCTCCATCTTGGATTACCCAGAATCCTATGTATAGTTGGGGTGAAATATTTCTCTCAGTGTCATGAGTTTGCAGAACTCCCTGAAAAGGTGTTGGTGAAAGAGTATTTGAATAGAGTCATACAGCATGGAAACAGACCTTCAACGCAACCAGTTCATGCAGAACATAATCCCAAACTACACTAGTCCCACCTGCTTGCTCCTGGTCCATATCCCTCCAAACCTTTCCTATTCATGTATCCATCCAAATGTCTTTTAAATGTTGTACTCGTACTTGCATTCACCACTTCCTCAGGAAGTTCATTCCTCACATAGACCACCCTCTCTGTAAATAAAAATTGGCCTCATGTCTTTTTTTTAAATCTCTTTCTTCTCACGTTAAAAATGTGCCCCCTAGTCTGGAAATTCCCCATCTTAGAGAAAAGACAACTACCATCAATTCTATCTATATCTCTCATTATGTTATAAATATTTATTAGTCACCTCTCAACCTCCTACGTGCCAGTGAAAAGAAAATCCAGCCTATCCAGCCTTTCTTTATAACTCAAACCCAGCAACATCCTGGTAAACTTCTTCTGAACCCTCTCCACCTTGGTAATATCCTACCTATAACTGGGCAACCAGAACTGGACACAGTATTCCAGAAGAGGCCTCACTAATGTCCTGTACAACCTCAACATAATGTCCCAACTTCCATACTCAAACAAATGAGCAATTAAGACAAGTTTGCCAAATACCTTTTTAACCATCCTGTTTACATGTGACGCAAACTTCAAAGAATTATACCTGCAGGCCTAGCTCCCTCTGTTCTGCAACACTGCTCAAGGCCCTATCATTAATTGAACAAGTCCGACCCTTGTTTGTCATATTGAAATGCAATACCTTGAACTACATCTGCCATTTTTCATGTATGTATGTGTCATTGTAAACAGGAATCAAAATCATTGTGAACCAAAACTATTGAGAAAAAACATGTGCCTTTTTAAGATAAATAGTATTTTGTGGTGTGTGTGATACGGGGTCCATCACCCTTTCAAAACAAAGCAGACAATTTTTCTTTGTCTAAATGAGTCTTTGGAACCCAGAACTGAATGCAATTACCCAGATGTTGTCTAATGAGAGGTCTTTACAAATAAAATAAAGTAGGCATCCCTTTGTATCTGAGTCTTATAGGGAGAAAGGCAGTCGTTCTATTAGCCTTTTTTAAATCCATCCTCTAGCTTTTATAAATTCTCTATTTCCACAAACTGGCGAAAGAACTACAGCAGAAACTGAAACACCTGATCAGCGGATCCAGACAATCTATACAATCAACACAGGAATTCTTGGACATCATCAGAAATATACACATAGACAAGGAAGAAACCATGGTCTCATTCGACGTAACGGCACTGTTCACGTCTATTGACAAAGCCCTAGCCAGAGAAACAATAGCCAACCTGCTGAACAGACATAACAGACAACAGGACGTTGAACCCATCAACAAAGACAGCATACTTAAACTACTGGACTTGTGCCTAACAACACACTTCACATTCAACAACCAGATATACCTACAAATCAACGGAACACCCATGGGCTCACCGATCTCGGGACTCACAGCAGAAGCAGTAATGCAAAGGTTAGAACGAACAGTCTTACCGCAAATTCAACTCAAACTCTGGGTCAGAGATGTAGATGATTCCTTTGTAATCATTAAAAACACGGAAATAGAGAATACACACCGGATCATCAACTCCACACTCACAGGAATCCGATTCACGAGAGAGGAAGAAAAGGACAACCAACTCCCATCCCTAGACGTGAGGGTACAGAGAACACCAAACGGAGAATTCACCACTAAGGTACACAGGAAAGCCACACACACACAGACCAGGTCCTGAACTATGAAAGCAACCACCCCAATACACACAAACCAAGTTGCATCAAGCCACTATTCAAAAGGGCCACAACACACTGCAGCACACCAGAACTGCAAAAAGAGGAAGAGGAACACCTATACAAGGTATTCGCAAAAAACGGATATCCTCGCAATTTCATCAACAGATGCCTAAGGGAAAGACAACAGAACGAGGACATGCCGCAACCCAAAGGACTAGCCACACTACCATACATCAAGAACATATCTGAAATGACATCCAGACTACTGCGACCACTAGGACTTATAACAGCACACAAACCAACAGTCACTCTCAGACGAAGGACCCAATACCCAGCATGAGCAAAACTAATGTAGTGTACAAAATCCCATGCAAGGACTGCACAAAACACTATATAGGACAAACAGGAAGACAGCTAACAATCCGCATCCATGAACATCAACTAGCCACGAAACGACACGACCAGCTATCCCTAGTAGCCACACACGCAGACGACAAGCAACATGAATTTGACTGGGACAACACTACCATTATAGGGCAAGCGAAACAAAGAACAGCCAGGGAATTCATAGAAGCATGGCACTCATCCACAAACTCCATCAACAAACACATAGACCTGGACCCAATATACCGGCCACTACAGCGGACAGCTGAAACTGACAACCGGAAGCGGCAGGGACAGGCCACTATAAATGCTGGAGGAAACATCACAGAAATGCTTCACAGGAGGCTCCCAAGCACTGAGGATGTCACCTAGACAGGGGACGAAACGTTTGCAACAAAAACTTCCAGCTCGGCGAACAGAACCACAGCAACGAGCACCCGAGCTACAAATCTTCTCACAAACTTTATTAATACCTCTCCTGATATCTTTTCCACTTTCTGAAAGTCTGTATCAGGAGTCTTGAAACCTACAAGACCATGAAGGATCAGTGCAATTGGGAGAGATTCTTTCCCGTTATGGGGAAATTTAAACTAAGGGATTGCCAATTTATAACAGATGAGGAGAACCTTTTTTTCCTCAGATGTTCACGAGTCTTTAGAACTTTCTAGTGTAAAAGGCAGTGGCTGCAGAGTCTTTGAACATTGTTAGGCTGCATTTGCTGAAACCATGGAGAAGTGGCACATGTATGCATTAACGAACAGCCGTAAAGAGATCAGGCTGAGGAGGGAGGAGGGAAGCTGCCATGTGTTCCCTTGCTTCCCCCCATCCATTCTCTGATGGGACTCCAGTCTTAACCGAGATTTTTTTTATTTCAAAAATATACTTTATTCATAAAATATTTTGATGATCTGTACAATTGGTCATGCCATACATCTGTAAACATTCCATTTCTTTGCATACAGAGACATAGTAATCATTCATATATACAGGTCTGTACAATTACTATCCACATATTTAGCAGGAAGCTGAAAAATGTGTTGCTGAAAAAGCGCAGCAGGTCAGGAGAATTGACGTTTTGGGCATAAGCCCTTCTTCAGACTTTCTCTTCTCGTCGATTCTCCTGCTCCTTGGATGCTACCTGACCTGCTGCGCTTTTCCAGCAACACATTTTTCAGCTCTGATCTCCAGCATCTGCAGTTCTCACTTTCTCCTATTTAGCTGGGGGGTCAGCGGAGCCCCCTTACTGCCTCAGCCCCCTGTGCTTAGGCAGGCAGACGTTACACGGTGCGCTTTCCCCACCGCGCCTTTGTGGCAGCTGCCCCAAGCTTCAGCGCGTCCCTCAACACGTAGTCCTGGACTTTGGAATGTGCCAGTCTGCAACACTCAGTCGGGGTCAACTCCTTCAGCTGGAAGATCAACAAGTTTCGGACCGCCCAGAGAGCGTCCTTCACCGAGTTGATGATCCTCCAGGCACAGTTGATGTTCGTCTCGGTGTGCGTCCCGGGGAACAGACCGTAGAGCATGGAGTCCCGCGTCACGGCGCTGGTCGGGACGAACCTCGACAAACACCACTGCATTCCTCTCCAGACTTCTTCTGCGTAGGCACATTCCAGAAAGAGGTGTGTGACAGTCTTGATCTCCCCCGCAGCCACTTCGAGGGCAGCGTGCAGTGCGGCTGAGAGTCCAGGCGTGCATAAAGGATCTCACAGGCAGAGCCCTTCTCACCACCAGCCAAGCCATGTCTTGGTGCTTGTTGGAAAGTTCTGGCAATGAGGCAAATGGCTTGACAGTCTGCTCAGGGAACCGCTCAGTAGGATCCACCCTCTCCTTTTCCCGAAGGGTCTCAAGGACACTACATGCTGACCACTTCCTGATGGACTTGTGGTCAAAGGTGTTTTTCTTCATAAACTTCTCCACGAAGGACAGGTGATACGGAACGGTCCAACTACTCAGAGCTATCCGCGGCAGCAAGGCCAGGCCCATCCTTCGCAACACTGGGGACAGGTAGAACCTCAGTACGTAGTGACACTTGGTGTTTGCGTACCGGGGATCCATGCACAGCTTGATGCAGCCATACACAAAGGTGGCCATCAGGGTCAGGGTGGCATTGGGTGTGTTTTTCCCCCGTTGCCCAGATCTTTATCCATCGAGTCCCTTCGGACCCGGTCCATCTTTGATCTCCATATAAATTGGAAGATGGCCCGAGTGACTGCAGCAGCACGGGTTATGGGAATAGGCCAGACCTGTGCCACGTATAATAGCAATGACAGTGCCTCACACCTGACATTCAGGTTTTTTCCCGCGATGGAGGGCAATCATAGCTTCCATCTGCCCAGTTTCTGCCTCACTTCGCTGATACGCTCCTCCCAAGGCTTGGCGCCAGCCCCCCGAACCAAATACCCAGTACCTTCAGGTGGTCGGTCCTGATGGTGAAGGGGATCGAGAATTGGTCGGCCCAGTTCCCGAAGAGCATGGCCTCGCTCTTGCCTCGGTTTACCTTGGCCCCCGAGGCCCGTTCAAACTGGTCACATATGCACATCAGTCTGTGCACGGACAGCGGATCCGAGCAGAAAACGGTGACATCATCCATGCACAGGGAGGCCTTAACCTGCAGGCCCCCGCTGCCAGGAATAGTCAGCCCTCTCAGGCTCGCATCCTTCCTGATGGACTCGAAAAATGGCTCTATGCAGCATACAAACAAGGCAAGAGAGAGAGGGCAGCCCTGCCTGACTCCAGATCTGACTGGGAAGCTATCTGATTCCCACCCATTGATTGAGACTGCACTGACAACGTTGGTGTAGAACAGTCTGATCCAATTGCAGATTCCCTCCCCAAAGCTCATTTTGGAGAGAACATCTCTCATATACATCTCTCATATGTGATATCCTGTCAAAGGCTTACTCCTGGTCCAGGCTGATGAGGTAGGTGTCCAACCCTCTGTCCTGCACGTAGGCGATCGTATCCCTGAGGAGTGCGAGACTCTCAGCGATCTTCCTGCCCGATACAGCACAAATTTGGACAGGGTGAATCACCGACCCCAGAACATACCTGACCCAGTTGGCGATTACCTTTGACAAAATTTTTTATCTGCATTCCATAGTGAGATTAGTCTCCAATTTCTGATTTCTTCCTTCTCCCCCTTCCACTTGTAGGTAGGAGTGATGATGCCTTTTCTCATGGATTCACTCATGGTACCTGCCCGAAGCATACTGACATACACCTCCAGCAGGTCCTGGCCAATCAAGTCCCACAGAACAGAATTAATCTAGATATTGTAGAACTGTATAGCCACGTTGTGCCACAGTTGAGCTGGAAGTGGCACAAATGTCTGTGACTACATCTTTGTTACACTGTTTACTTAAGGTGAAATTTGCTTACTTCTTTGGAAGTCATTGTTCTGTAAATTCATGTATAACTTGTATCAATTCTGATTTATTTTGTGAAAGTGAAAGCTACAACCTGATCATGATTTCTTCATAATGTCTTCACTTTGGAGACATTTGGCAAATTTGGCTATTTGATTTACAATCCTCTTGAAAGATGTAAAACAATTCAAACTCCCCAATTAGATCACACTTTATTCTTCTGTACTCAATCTGAGAAAAGCTTAATCTATTTAACCTTTCCTCATATAATTGTACCATTTTGGGTCCAGAACTGAATGCAGTACCCCAGATGTTGTCTAATGAGAGGTCTTTACAAATAAAATAAAGTATGCATCCCTTTGTATTCGAGTCTTATAGGGAGAAAGACAATCGTTCTATTGGCCTTTTCTTTAATTCATCCTCTAGCTTTTATCAATTTCTATATTTGAAGATCCAAATTTCTCTTCATCATAGTTCCTCTGGCTTCATTGTTTTAATGAGCTTTGATCTATTTTCTTTGACTGGAAAGTGGATACCTCACAGTTTCCCCTTCGCCCATTCAACTCCTTCTTTTGTAGTCTTGCCGACTCACCTATTAATACCTCTCTTGATATCTTTACCTCTTTCTGAGCTCTCATTTCCTCCTATTATTTTCTGACTTCCTCCAAGCAAGCAACAAGTTGACAGAAAAATAATTGGCAATGGAGAAAATGAACATACTTCAGGCTGCAGACTTCAGTTAGACACGTGTGACGGTCAGTTACATATTCAAAGCTCTGGTGCAAAGCAAGACAGTGTACAGGCACCTTCTCATAGGCCATGTCAGCAACCCAGCATAGAACTATGCCAGCAGCCAGTACCCTCAGAAATGGCAGTGGATGTTATAATTTGAATTATTGAGTCTTAAAAACAGAAGAACCTCATCAGTGAGTTCAAAGTGTGGGCTTTAGTGAGCATCCGGTTTTAATGAGGAAGGTGAGCAGCATTAGGGATTAGGTCTTTTTTTTTAATCTTGCAGTTATTAGAGGGATCGTAATAGCAGTTAATGAAATGATTTGCTCCTAGTCTGAGATGTGGGACACCAGGGAGAAGTCAAATATCCTTGACAACTACATCTGCGGGAAGCGTGTTCATTTGCAACTCCTCTCAGATTGGATGGTTCAGTTAGAGTGAAAATTTTATAGATAGGAGTTTCAGGAACGTGGCGACAGCAAAAGTTCAGCCAGATAATGGATGGCCTCTAGGAGGAGCAGGCAGGCAATGCAGGATTTCCTTCTCAAATACATATACCATTATGGATACTGGTAGGGCTGATGGCCTCTCAGGGGAAACCAACAGGAGGAGCCAGATCAGTGGGACCACAATTAGGTCTGTTGCACAACAGCATTGGTTGAAGTGTAGGTGAGAGGTGGTGTTAGGGGACTCTGTGGACAGAAGCACAGGCATTTCTGTGGCTGCAATCGACACTCCGGATTGTTGTGTAAGCATCCTTGGTGGCAGGGTCAAGTTGTCTCTGAGCGAGCACAGGATATTCTGAAAAGGAAGGGTGGGCTGCCAGAGGTTGTGTTCTCTATTGGTAGTAACGACATAGGCAGGAAGAGAGATGAGGACCTACAAAGAGAATTTAAGGAGGTAGTTCTGTCATAAAGTCAGAAGTGGGGATGTTTGCCCATGATTGCACAGTGATCAGCACCATTCTCGACTCTTCAAATACTGAGGCAGTCCATGCTCAAATGCAACAAGATCTGGACAATATCGAGACTAGGGCCGACAAGTACATTCACGCCATGCAAGTGCCAGACAATGACCATTACCAATAAGAGACAATGTAACCTTTGGTTGACATTTAACGGTATTGCTATAGCTGAATCCACCACTGTCAACATCCTTGGGGTTACCATTAACCAGAAATTCAACTGGACTCACCACATAAACACAGTGGTTACAAGAGCAGGTCAGACACTAGGGATACTACGGTGAGTAACTCACTTCCTGACACCCCAAAGTCTAACCACCATCTTCAAGGCACAAGTCAGGAGTGTGATGGAACACTCCCCACTTGCCTGAATGGGTGCAGCTCCAACAACACTCAAGAAGCTTGACACCATCCAGGACAAAGCAACCCACTTGATTGGCACCATATATTCAAACATGCAATCCCTTCACCACTGGCGCTTAGAAGCAGCAGTCTGCACTATCTACAAGATGCAAAGATCCTGAGACAGCACCTTCCAAACCCATGACCATTTCCACCTAGAAGGACAAGGGCAGTAGGTACTTGGGAACACCATCACCTACAGGTTCCCCTCCAAGCCACTCACCACCCTGACTTGGAAATATACCGCTGTTCCTTCACAGACATTGGGTCAAAATCTTAGAATTCCCTCCCTCTTGGCATTATGGACTGCAGCAGTTCAAGAAGGCAGCTCACCACCATCTTCTCAAGGGCAAATAGAGATGGGCTATCAATGCTGGACAGCCAGTGGAGCCCAAGTCCCACAAATGAATTAAAACAAATAGGAAGTTGAAAAGCATGAACTCCGGGGTTGTAATCTCAGGATTACTTCCTATGGCACATGTTAGCGAAGCCAGAAATAGGAAGTTAAAAATCACACAACACTAGGTTTTCGTCTAACAGGTTTCTTTAGAAGTACAAGCTTTCAGAGCACTACTTCTTTGTCAGGTAGTTAGTGGGGCAGGATCATACATCATAGAATTTATAGTAAAAGATCAAAGTGCTATACAACTGGTGTGATGTATTGAACAAGCCTAGATTGCTGTTAAGTCTTTAATCACTTAAAATGGGGATGCAGGTTTGGTGGATTTGTGGGCTACCATGATGCCAAGAGGTCTGAGTAGTCTGGCAGTCATTTCTGACACAGCGTATTCAAAAAGAATGGGTACCCAATGAACACAGTCTGCCAATTTCTCAGCAACAAACCCAAACAAGCAGACAAAATGCTTCCAGAAATCCGAGCTATTCTCCCCTACATCAAAGACATCTCAGAAATGACTGCCAGACTACTCAGACCTCTTGGTATCACTGTAGCCCATAAACTCACCAACACACTAAAACAGCAGCTAATTAACTTGAAAGGCCCTATTTAGACAACAAGCAAAACTAATGCCATTTACAAAATATCTTGCAAGAACTGTAACAAACACTACATTGGACAAACAGGCAGAAAACTAGCCACCAGGATACATGAACATCAACTAGCCACAAAAGACATGACCCACTCTCACTAGTATCCTTACATACAGATGAGGAAGGACACCACTTTGACTGGGATAACACAGTCTACCCCATCGTCTCAGCCTGCTCCTGCCCAACCGAACCCATCTCTACAAACCTCGACACGGTCCTGTCCCCCTTAGTCCAAGAACTCCCCACCTACGTTCGGGACATCACCCACGCCCTCCACCTTCTCCATGATTTACGCTTCCCCAGCCCCCAACGCCTTATCTTCACCATGGACATTCAGTCCCTATACAACTCCATCCCCCATCACAAAGGACTCAAAGCCCTCTGCTTCTTCCTTTCCCGCCGTACCAACCAGTACCCTTCCACTGACACCCTCCTTCAACTGACTGAACTGGTCCTCACTCGGAACAACTTCTCTTTCTAATCCTCCCACTTCCTCCAAACCAAAGGAGTAGCCATGGGCACCCGCATGGGCCCCAGCTATGCCTGCCTCTTCATCAGATATGTGGAACAATCCATCTTCCGCAGCTACACTGGCACCACCCCCTACCTTTTCCTCCGCTACATCGATGACTGTATTGGCGCTATCTCATGCTCCCACGAGGAGGTTGAACAGTTCATCCACTTTACTAACACCTTCCACCCCGACCTCAAATTTACCTGGAAAGTCTCAGACTCCTCCCTCCCCTTCCGAGACCTCTCCATTTCTATCTCGGGCGACCAATTCAACACAGACTTTTACAATAAACCGACTGACTCCCACAACTACCTAGATTACACCTCCTCCCACCCTGCCCCCTGTAAAAACCCCATTCCATATTCCCAATTCCTTCGCCTCCGCCACATCTGCTCCCAGGAGGACCAATTCCAATACCGAACAATCCAGATGGTCTCCTTCTTCAAAGACCGCAATTTCCCCTCAGACGTGGTTGACAATGCTCTCTACTGCATCTCCTCCACTTCCTGCTCCTCCGCCTTTGAACCCCGCCCCTCCAATCGCCACCAGGACAGAACCCCACTGGTCCTCACCTTCCACCCCACCAACCTCCAGATACATTGTATTATCCTTTGTCATTTCCGCCAGCTCCACCACCAAGGATATATTTCCCTCCCCTCCCCTATCAGCGTTCCAGAAAGACCACTCACTCCGCGACTCCCTCGTCAGGTCCACACCCCCCACCAACCCAACCTCCACTCCCGGCACCTTCCCCTGCAACCACAAGAAATGCAAAACTTGCGCCCACACCTCCCCTCTCACTTCCCTCCAAGGCCCCAAGGGATCCTTTCATATCCGTCACAAATTCACCTGCACCTCCACACACATCATTTACTGCATCCGCTGCACCCGATGTGGCCTTCTCAGTATTGGGGAGACAGGCCACCTACTTGCGGAACGTTTCAGAGAACACCTCTGGGACACCCGCACCAACCAACCCAACCGCCCCGTGGCTGAACACTTTAACTCCCTCTCCCCCTCCGCCAAGGACATGCAGGTCCTTGGCCTCCTCCATCGCCAGACCATGGCAACATGACGCCTGGAGGAAGAGCGCCTCATCTTCCGCCTAGGAACCCTCCAACCACAAGTGATGAACTCAGATTTCTCCAGCTTTCTCATTTCCCCTCCACCCCACCTCTTCTCAGTCCCAACCCTCAGACTCAGCACTGCCTTCTTGACCTGCAATCTTCTTCCCGACCTCTCCGCCCCCACCCCCACTCCAGCCTATCATCCTCACCTTAACCTCCTTCCACCTATCGCATTCCCAACGCCCCTCCCCCAGGTCCCTCCTCCCTACCTTTTATCTTAGCCTGCTTGGCACACCCTCCTCATTCCTGAAGAAGGGTTTATGCCCGAAACGTCGATTCTCCTGCTCCTTGGATGCTGCCTGACCTGCTGCGCTTTTCCAGCAACACATGTTTCAGCTCTGATCTCTAGCATCTGCAGTCCTCACTTTTTCCCTGGGATAAGACAGTCATCCTAGGACAAGCCAAACAGAGACACGCACGAGAATTCCTAGAAGCATGGCATTGCAACCACAACTGTATAAACAAACACATTGACTTGGACCCCATTTACCACCCTCTGAGAAAATAAACAGGAAGTGACATCACAAGAAATGATGCCACCACCCCAAGGAAACCTCAACACATAATTAGAAAGCAGGCCACTAACACCAGTGCTTCACCGGAGGCTCACTGATGATGTTACCTAGTATGGTGACAAAACGTCTGAAAACAAGCCTTCCAGCTCAGTGATCAAACTGGCATCCAGAACCTCAACCTGAGCTACAAACCTTCTCAAAACTCGCTTACTCAGTTGTGTTGTTTACATCGATGACCTGGTGATTTTTAGTCACAAACAGAAGAAACGTTTGGAACATTTATCAGAATTATTCGATAAACCTCTGGAAGCAGGCTTTGTGATAAACTTGGTTAAGAGTAGATTTGCAAAAGCCCAAATCACATTCCTGGGCCATGTTTTTGGACATGGACAGATGGTGCTACGGAATGTAACAACCAAAGTTATTGGGGAGTTTCCTAAACCATCGACAAAAAGAGCAGTACTACGATTCCTGGGATTGAGTGAGTCTTATCATAAATTCTTACCAAATTATGATTTGGAGATGCCGGTGTTGGACTGGGGTGTACAAAGATAAAAAACACACATCAGGTTATAGTCCAACAGGTTTAATTGGAAGCACTAGCTTTCGGAGCACCGCTCCTTTATCAGGTGATAGTGGAGACCACATCCACCTGATGAAGGAGCAGCGTTCCGAAAGCTAGTGCTTTCAATTAAACCTGTTGGACTATAACCTGATGTTGTGTGATTTTTAACTTTACCAAATTATAGCAATGTGGCTGCTCTACTCACTGAACGTCTAAAGGAATTCAAGAAGTTTGACATTGGCATTTGAGGCCTGAAGGATGTGTTAACCACTGCCCCAATATTGGCTGTACCTGATTACACAAAACCATTCAAGGTGGTTATCAATGCAAGTGATGTGGGTGTCAGTGCTGTACTCTTATAAGAAGACATTAAGAAGATAGAAAGATCTATTGGAAATTTCTCCAGGAAACTGAACATTCACCAGCAGAAATATTCAACAATTGAGAAGGAATCTTTGAGTTAGGTGTTGGCGTTGCAACATTTCAATATTTATGTTGCCAGTAACTTGTCTGAAACTATCATATATACCGATCATAACCCTTTGAGGTTTTTGGAGAAATTTAAGGACAAAATATCCAGACTGTTTAGATGGAGTTTATTATTAGAGTCATTCAATTTGAAAATTATACATGTGGCAGGGCAAGAAAATGTGATTGGCAATTCATTGTCGAAATTTGGATGAGAAATGGAGGCATTCAGTGTTAGGAGTAAACAGACTGAAATAGAATGTAGCAGTGCATGTTTGCATGGTTATAATCAATATAATGTATATGTATTGTAGTGTGCTAACAGTGTAAGACTAAGGGGTTTTAAAATGTAGCCATCTTTGTATATTGATAGTTCACGTTTTGTTAAGAAGGGTGGAGGTGTGACAATACTGTCCCTTTAGTAAGGTGATTTTTTTTTTCAAGGGGGTTCATAGAGGCAAAGGTTCCAGTACATCTTGGAAAAAGCTTACTTTAAATAATGGGAGAGGAGTGACCAGTTCTCCCAGTGCAGGTTCTCTTCTAGTTTGGTTTATATTTAGCAGGGAGTCAGAAAAACTGTTGGGGACCAAGAGAAGCAACTGCAGTGGAAAAAGGTTCCATACTTCAACTGAGGTCTTGCCTAAACGTTCTGAAATTTCTCTTGCCTGTAAGAATCTCAGTTTGAATTTCCCATTTGCCAAGTGATGTGTTTATGGGATATTGCAAGTATTGGAACAGCTTTGTTAAGTTGCAATAGGGTCCATTGGGTTATCAAATAAGTTAAATTATTCTAAATTCTGTTTTCTTTTGTTCGTGTTTCATCCATATGTATAAATAAATTACGTTTTGTTTGAAGCTGAGTGGTTTGACCAGCTGTACCACTATTTGAATATCCATTTTACATCTGCCTATACAAATAAAAAAGTTAGGGTCTGGGCTACCTCTTAAAATGTTTTGAGGGGGTCTGGCCTGATCCATAACAGTGTTCCAATATATCTGCTACCCTTGTCCTTTGAGATGGAAGTGGTTTTTGGTTTAGAAGGTGCTGTCTGAGGATCTTTAGTGAATTTCTGTGGTGCACTTTGGAAATTATACATACTGTATAATTGGTGGTGGGGCAAGTGGATGCTTGTGGATATAATGCCAATCAAGGGGCTGTTTTGTCTTGAATGATTTCAAGCTTCTTGAGTCTTAATGGAGCTGCATCCAGGCAGATGGGGAGTATTCCATCACACTCCTGACTTGTGCCTTGGAGATGGTGGACAGGCTTTGGAGAGTCAGGAGGTGAGTTACTTGCTGCAGAATTCCTAGCCTCCGACCTGCTTTTGTTTATGTAACTAGTCAGCTTGAGTTTCTGGTCAGTGGTACCCCAAGGATGTTGAAAGTGGTGGATTCAATGATGGTAACACCATTGAATGTCAAGGGGCTCTAGTTAGATTGTCTCTTATTGGTGATGGTAATATCCTGGCATTTGTATGGCACAAATATTACTTGCTGCTTTTCAGCCCAAGCATGGATATTGTCCAAATCTGGTTGCATTTGAACATGGATTGCTTCAGTATCTGAACAGTCATAAATGATACTGAACATTGCACAATCATTAGCAAATATCCCCACTTCAGACCTTATGATGGAGAGAAGGTCATTGATGAAGCAGCTGAAGATGGTTGGCCTGAAGACACTATCCTGAGGGACTCCTGCAAAGATGTTCTGGAGCTGAGATAACTAACCTCCAACAACCACTACCATCTTCCTATATGTCAGCTATTACTCCAACCACCGGAGCGTTCTTCCCTGATACACATTGATTCCACTTTTGCCAGGGCTCCTTGATGCCATACTCAGTTGAATGCAGCCTTGATGTCAAGGACTGTCACTCTCACCTACCTCGGGAATTCATGTCTTTTGTCTATGTTTGAACCAAGAATGTAATGAGGTCAGGAGTTGAGTGGCCCTGGGGGAACCAAAACAGGGCATCACTGAGTAGGTTATTACTGAGTAGGTGCTGCTTGACAGCACTATTGATGACACCTTCTATCACTTTACTAATGATCAAGATTAGACATGGGGCATTAATTGGCCAGGTTGGATTTGTCATGCTTTTTATGTACAATAGCTGAGCAATTTTCCACATTGTCGGGTAGATGCCAGTGTTGTAACTGTTTGAAACAACTTGGCTGAGGAGTGGCAGTTTCTGGACTACTATCCACTGTCTCCAACTGCTTCTTAATGTCACGTGGAGTGAATTGAATTGGCTAAAGACTGGTATCCGTAATGCTGCAGACCACCGGAGGATGCCGAGATGTATCATCCACTTGGCACTTCTGGGTGATGATTGCTGTAAATCTTCAGCCTCTCTTTTGTGCTGATGTGCTGGGATCTTCCGTCATCAAGAATGAGAATGCTTATGTAGCTTCCTCCTCCTCATGTGAGCTAATTAGTCATCCACCACCATTAATGACTGAATGTGGCAGGACTGCAAAGCTTAGATCTGACTTGTTAGTTGGGATCCCTTAGCTCGGATATACCTGGTGCTCATCATGGCATGCCCTCTGCACTCTCCATTAAAACAGGGTTTTACCCCTGGCTTGATAGTAATGGTTGAGTGGGGATATGCCAGATGTTACAGATTGTGCTGGAGCATAATTCTGCTGCTGTTAATGGCCCTCAGTACCTCATCAATGCCCAGTCTTGAGTTGCTATATCTTTTCAAAGTCTGTCCCATTCAGCACGGTGGAGGTTATTCTCAATGTGAAGGCAGGACTTCATCTCCACAAGGACTTTGCAGGAGTCACTGTTACTAATACAGTCATGAACAGATGTATCTGCAGATTGATAGGGATGAAGTCAAGTACATTTTACCGTCTTGTTGATTCCCTCACCACCTGCCACAGACTCAGTTTAGCAGCTACATACTTTAGAACCCAACTGGCTCGATCAGTGGTATAGCTGCTGAGCCATTCTTGGTGGTGGGCAATGAAATCTCCCACCCAGTGTCCACTGGCAGGCAGGTCTGGGCAATAAATGTCAGTCCAGCCATTGATGCTGGATTCAAATCTCACGAATGAATTTTTAAAAAAATAAGACTATGGCCAATTGCTGGAAAATGGAATTAGGTGTTAATGACTGGAGAGAAAAGGCATTTTACCATTTTGTAAAATCTCTGACTCCAACCTGCTACACATGGAGTAGTGAAAATGAAGTGCATTTAAGGACAGATTGAAATGAGATGAGCAAATGAGCGAGAAACGAATACAGGATACCATTGATAAATGTAAATGAGTAAGCATGATGATGTAAGTTGTTCAAATAAAAGGAAAATGCTACATTTTCGGAATTCTGAAACAAACATAACAAGTTTGGCAACATCTGTTGAGAGAGAGAAACAGTTAATGTTTTGAGTCGAATATGTTCTGAAGCAGAGTTTCTCCAGCATTTTCTTTTTGTTTGTGATGTTGTAAAACCATATCTTATGTCAAAAATGATCTTTTGAATTTACTGCCTGGAAACCTCATTGAATATTTGGAAAATCATGGGCACATAGTGGTGATTTGAAATTATAATTTAAAAGATGGCTGAACATTAGCATCACTGCACCTTCTACACTCCAACAAGTTAGGTATTATTGACAGACCTTCTCATTCCATTAAAGTTCATGCACTGAACATAAATTTTATAATCTGCTTCCAGATGAAAAAAAAACTGCTTTTCAGACCTCTTCTGTGATCTATAAAGTGATTCTTGCAGCTGGAGCAGATAAGGAGGCAGGCTATTTGAGAGGATGTTCTGTTGGTGGAAGAGACAGCTGTAGTGCCCTTCGTCTGGCTCTCGGTACGCATGACGACACTGCCACTATCTACGCCAAATACACTTGTCAAGTGACAGCCTGGATCTTGGGGCTGTGAGTTTGAGTGTCACAACCAGAAAGACAGGAGAGCAGCTTCAGTAAAAGTAATCTCTTGCATAGTGGCACCATTGGCATAATCCTTTCCATCTTTATCCCTCTCCTGATCCAGTTGTGTTTCCACAATTAGCAGCTGCTAGAGAACACCTGCTTGGATGTGTATGTATTAATCTATCACAGCAATAGAGTAGAAAAAGCTACAGAATGCATAATTCAACCTGTTCACTGTTTTTACATCCATTCAGGGAAAAACTAACTACAATTCTCCAACAGGATGGCTACTATTTCAGTGCATTCATGTGTCTGAGACACTATAGTGTTCAAATCATGAATCGATTACTCCAATTTTTGTGCAAAAGATCACATTGCCTCAGGAACACCTCACAGTTAATTCCATGTTTCCCATTGCTGCTTTACAGGCACACCTGTATGTTTGATCTCGTAGGCTCAGCAAGTTGTTATGAAGGTGTAGGTGTGTACTGTACCTTTGAGAGAGAGAGGAAGCTAGTAAGGACTGAAAGCACAGAATATGCTGAACAATTTAAAAATGTAATATTTAGTTGACACAAAGAGCTGGTGATGAGTTGCCATGGTACAAAAACAAGTTCAATTTTGGCCACTCAGTTTGAATTATGCCCCAGAGACCAAAATCCAATCGAATTTGAATTTATTGTTTTGATGACATCAAACCAATGAAATGATCTAATGTTTGGGAGTATAAAACCAGATATTTTGAACAGTTAGGGGGAGAACTGCTAAGAATACCAACAAATATAGACTGCTAGCCAAATAGCTCTCTGAAAGATACCTGTCCATGAGAAAAGCTGTACAGCAGAAGACAGCAGAATAAACGACCCAGAAAAATACAGAGAAAAATCTACAAAGGAGAATCGACAAAACTGACTGGGTTTGAAATTTTTTTTTGTAAGTCTTAATTGGGTTTATTTTTATCTGACTAGTAATGTAGCGTGGGAGGTAAAAGATGGGTTTAAGAGAAAGGAGTTTTAAATAGTTGTTTAATGTTCTCTTTTGGACTTAAAGAATAAAGTTGTTAATTTTTACTTTAAATGCTGAGATCTGGGGTGGTTCTTTGCCTCTCGAAAAGTAACAGATTATGGCACAAGGTGAGCTTCTCTGTGTTGGGTTTAAATTAGCAGAGAGGTTTACCCCGTGTCGTAACATAGTTCATCCAGTTAAGTTAGTTCGCTCATTTTCTGATTGGAATTATGCATAGTGACCTTTACTACCATCATTTACTTACATTTGTCATGATGGTCACTTTATGCACCCATTTGAAAATCACCTGAGTTCCCAATATGGATATATTCTGGTCGACAGTGCAATTGACTCCATGATGGTGATTGCATAGAATGCTTTGAAGGAATCAAGGCTTAGGTGTTGCTAATCTTATGTGGTCTACGACTTTCGATTCAGAAAATACTTATCAGACATGTGTCAATGTGACAGCACATCAAATCAACTTACTAGATATGATTTTTTGAACTTAGATGCTGTCAAGCATATTCGTGGAACATCCAAAAAACGTTTACCATCCCTCTGTCCTACATGAGTAATGCTATACCAACAGTGCACACAAGAGTCACCATTCCAATATCAAGGTTCTTTTCTGCCATATGTGTCAATATTGCCACGTCACCCTTTCCCCTGCCACCACACAGATGTTTTTAAGGGAAGAGCAGGATTGACAACTAAACATTTCAGGATATGGAATCTTCAGGTGAGACTGAGAAGTGGTAAAAGAGGAGGAGGCAGTTACTGTAGTAAGGAGAAATGTTATCTTGGAGGGAGCATTGAATGAAGCTCAGTGGATAGAGCTTAGGAATAAAAAAAGGCATAGTCATATTGCTCCGTGGTTATTATAGGGCCACAGTGCATAATTTATGGAGGTGTGTGAAAATAATAACGAAAGGGTTTTTATGATTGGTGATTTCAACTTTCCCAATATTAACTGGTGTAGACATAGTGTAAAGGGCTTAGAAGGAGTGGACTTTTTGAAATGTGCATAGGAGAACATTTTAGGCCAATATGTAGAGAGTCCAATAAGGAGCAGAGCTGTTCTGGACCTAATTCTGGGGAATGAAGTTTGACAGGTGGTTGAGATGGTAATGGCAATCACAACATGTTATAATTTAAGCTTATATATTATTTAAGCAAAGAAATAGACAAGTTGCAAAAAAAGTTTTAAATTGGGAGAGAGTGAATTTTAGGATAGGCAGGACCTGGCCAGGGTAGACTGGGAACAGCTACCAATAAGCAAGTCCACAGAAGGACACATTCTTGTGGTTCTTTCACGAAGAATGATGGGAGGAGGAACAAGCCCAGAGAACTATGCATGACGAGAGATATTCACTATATAATGAGAATTAAAAGAGAGGTGTTTAGCAGGTACAAGGGAAACAAATCAGCAGAAGCATTAGCAGAGGACAGTAAGTGCAGGGTGGAGGTTTATAAAGCAAAGGGGGAATTGAGAAAGCTATGCCTCGTAAAAGTAGGGAATATCACAAGATATCTACAAGTATATCAATGGGAAGTGAATAACCAGGGAAAGAGTAGGACCCATTAGAGACTAAGGGGACAGCTTGTGGATGGGCCCAGAGGATATTGGCTGAGAGAACCAATGCTTGACATCTTCATCCAAGGGAATGAGGATGAAAGTATGGAACCCTGTAGGAGAATTTGTGCACTACGTGAGCAAATTGACATAGGGAACGACAAAGTATTGGAGGTATTGGCAGACTTAAAAGAAGACAGATATCCAGGTCTGGATGAATTGTGTCCCGGGCTGCAGTGGGAGGCAAGGGAGGAGATTGTAGGGGTACTGACACAAATTTTTAATTCCGCTCAAGGTGCCAGAGGACTGGAGGACAGCTAATGTGGTTCCGATATTTAAGAAAGGTTGTAGAGATAAGCCAGAGAACTACAAACCAATGAGTCTCACATCAGTGGTAGGGAAACAACTGGAGAAAACTCTGAAACAGAGCATTTATCTCCATAGGAAGAGGCAAGGCTTGATCAGGGATTGTCAGCATGACTTCGGCAAAGGGAGATCATGCCTAACAAATTTAAATGAATTTTTTGAGAAGGTGATCAGGTTGTACATGACGATAGCACAGTTAATCTAGTTTATATGGATTTCAGCAAAGCTCCACATCGTCCCATATAGGAGACTTATTAAGAAGGCAAGTGAATGTAGGATACAGGGTAATTTGATAAAGTTGATTCAAAATTGGCTCGGTTGTGGGAAACAATTGTGGATGGATATGGATCACATGCAGGCAAATGGGACTAGATGAGAACAGAATCCCTACAGAGTGGAAACAGGCCATTCAGTCCAATCAGTTGACATTAACCCATCCCACCTCAGTCCCATCCCCCTACCCTGTAACCCTGCATTTCCCATAGCTAACTGATACATCCCTGAACATGAGGGGCAACTTAGCATGGCCAATCCACTTAACCTGCACATCATTGGGCTGTGGAAGGAAACCAGAGCACCCAGCGGAAACCCATGCAAACTGCGTGCATACAGTCGCCTGAGGGTGGAATCAAACCCGGGTCCCTAACACTGTGAGGCATCAGTGCTAACCGCTGAGCCACCATGTCACTGTGAAAATTGGGCAACATGAATCAGTTGGGCCAAAAGGTCTGTTTGTAAGCTATAAATCCCTGTAACTCTATGATGACAGAAGTCTGCTTTAGTGACTGGAAGCCAGTGTCCAGTGGCGTAGATCAGAGTTCTATGCTGGGTCACCTATTTTTCATTACTTATATAAATAATATAGATGACTGTGTGCATGTTTGGATTAGTAAGTTTGCGGATGACACAAAGATTAGTCGGATAGTTAACAGTGAGGTTGAGTGTCATGGGCATTAACAAATTATAAGCAGATGTTCAAATAGGCAGATAAGTGGCAGATAGAATTTAACCTTGAAAAGTGTGGGGTGATACGCTTTAGAAGGAGTAATTTGACAAGGAAGTATTCAGTGAGCAGCATACCACTATGAAGTTCTGTGGAACAAAGGGACATCGGAATGTTTGTCCCTAGATGTCTGAAGGCAGAAGGTTTGTTAGGTACTGTGTGCAGTTTTAGTCACCACATTACGGGAAGGATATGATTACACTGGAGGGAGTGCAAAAGAGATTCCACAGATTGTAATCGAAGATGTAAAACTGAAGTTACAAGAAAAGGTTGGATAGCCTTGGATTAGTTTCATTGGAACAAAGAAGACTAATGGGCAATCTGATTGAGGTGTACAAAATTACAAGGGACATGGACAGAGTGAATAAGGAGCAATTGTTCCCCTTACTTGAAAGGTAAGACACAAGGGGGCATGGGTTCAAGGTAATAGGCAGGAAGTTTAAGGAGGATATGAGGAAGGACCTTTTACCCCAGAAGGTAGTGACAGTCTGGAATGTGCTGCCTGAAAGGGTGGTAGAGGCAAGTTGCCTCACATCCTTTAAAAAGAACCTGGTTGAGGAATTAGCACATCATAACATTCAAGGCTGTGGGCTAAGTGCTGTTGAATGCGATTAGGTTGAAGGTCAGATGTTTCTCACATGTCTGTGCAGATTTGATAGGCCAAAGGGGCCTCTTCTGCACTAAATGAGTCTATGGTAATATGATTCTAAAACCTAGCTTCAGTGCCTCAAATGTTTCAATGCCGTGCTGAGATCTGCGAAAGTGAGTGTATTATCCTTGTTCAGATTGCCATAACGTAAAAGGTTGTACACAGGCTGCATTCTGGGATTTTCTTATGTATTGCTCAACTGTGTAAGATGGTATGATGTACACATGCCATCTTGAATACTAATGAGGGTGATGATGTCTTGAACCTGGAGGTAGAAAATGTTAGTTGGCAGAATTCTTTGAGGAAAGTGTATATATTACTCATACGTGTGGAGGAATAAATGTAGTACAATATCATCATTGTTCTAACACCCCGCGTGAATGAGTGCGGGGGAGAGAAATAGAATGGAACAAGTGTGCCAAACGTGATTATATTGACTTCAGCAAGGTTGTTCGACTAGGTTCTGCACAGTAAAATAGTTAGCAAGGTTAGATCACGTGGAATACAAGAAAGTTCTCCATTTGGATGCAAAATTGTCTCCAAGATAGGAGACAAAAGGTGGCGATGGTTGATTGCTTTTTGGACTAGATATCTGCGACCAGTGGTGTGCCAAAAGGACTGGTGCTGGGTCCATTGCTTTTTGTCATTTATTTAAGTGATATGGATGCAACTGGAGGAGGTTAGTAAGTTTGCAGATGATATCAAAATTGGTGGTGTAGTGGACAGTGAAGATGGTTACCTCAGAGTACAACAGGACCATGATCAGATGGGAAAATAGGCCAAGGAGTGGCAGATGATGTCTAATTTAGATAAGGTGCACTCTGCATTTTGGTAAGGCATGTCAGGGCAGGACTTAATAGTAAGATGCTAGGAAGTGGTGCCAAACAAAGAGAACTTGAGGTACAGGTTCATAGTTCCTTGAAAATGGAGTCGCAGGTAGACAGGGTAGTGAAGAAGGCGTTTGGTATGCTTGCTTTTATTGGTCAATCCATTGAGTATAGGAATGAGGCGATCATGTTGCAGCTGTACAGGACCTTGGTGGGGCCACTTTTGGAATACTGCATTCTTTCTGATCTCCCTGCTATAGGAAGAATGTCATGAAATTTGAAAGAGTTCAGAAAATATTTACAAATATGTCACTAGGGTTGGAGGGTTTGAGCAATAGAGAGAAGCTGAATAGGCTGGGGCTATTTTCCATAGAGCGTCAGAGCCTGAGGGATGACCTTGTAAAGGTTTATAAAATCACAAGGGACATGGATAAGGTGAATAGCCAAGGTCTTTTTCTCAGAATAAGGGAATTCAAAACTAGTGGACATAAATTGCAGGTGAGAGGGGAAAGATTTGAAAGAGACCTAAGGGGCAACATTTTCACACAGCGAATGGTGCATGTATGGAATGAACTGCCAGAGGAGATGGTGGAGGCTGGTACAATTTCAACATTTAAAAAACATCTGGATGGATACATTAATAGGAAGAGTTTAGAGGGATATGGGCCAAATGCTGGCAAATGGGATTAGATTAATTTAGGATATTAGATATGATTAGATTACCCAACAAGTCCACACCGACCCTCCCGAAGAGAGACCCACCACCCAATATTTACCCCTGACTAATCCACCTAACACTACGGGCAATTTAGTATGGCCAATTCACCTATCCTACACATCTTTGTGACTGTGGGAGGAAACCGGAGCACCCAGAGGAAACCCACACAGACACAGGGAGAATGTGCAAACTCCACACAGAGAGTTGCCCGTGGCGGGAATTGAACCCAGGTCCCTGGCACTGTGAGGTAGCAGTGCTAACCACTGAGCCACCGTGCCACACCAGTGGTCAGCATGGGCGAGTTGGACCAAAGAAATGGCACGGTACCTCATGGTTAGCACCGCTGCCTCACAGTGCCAGCGCCCTGGGTTTGATCCTGATCTTGGCCAAATGTGTGAAGTTTGCACATTCTTCCCGTTCTGTGTGGGTTCCTCCAGGTGCTCTGGTTTCCTCCCACAGTCCAAAGGTTAGGTGGATTGGCCAGGCTAAATTGACCATAGTGTTCAGGGATGTATAGGCTTGGTGGATTGTCATGGGAATTCCAGCTTAGAGGGGTAGGAGGTGGGTCTGGGTGGGATGCTTTTCAGAGAGCTGGTGTGGACTCAATGACTGAATGGCCTGCTTCTACACTGTAGGAATTTTATGGGTCTGTTTCTGTGCTGTACATTCTATGAGTCTATATTGATTTCCATCAAGGAGAATGTGGGTCACTGGTCGAGGTGAAATAAGAGCAGATTTCTGCATTGGTAAAAAGACAGTAGTTTTGTAATTTCAATAATGTGTTCATAGGATCAGGGATGGGAGGACGCTTGGCAATTTGTCGAGGTTGAAGCTTCCACACAAAAGCAGAAATTGCTGGAGAAACTAAAAACGGCTGGTAGCATCTGTAGAGAGAAAACAGAGTTAACGTTTCAAGTCAAGTGATCCTTCTTATGAACATCAGAAAATGGCTCACTGAACTTGAAACATTAACTCTTATTTTTCTTCACAGACACTGCCAAACCTGCTGAATTTCTCTAACAAATTTTGTTGTATTTTTTAAATCCTCAGCATCCGCATTTCTTTGTTTTATTTTAGGAATGAAGCTTTGACCGTTTGTGACTTTGAAAGGAAAGTGTGATTGCATGTTGAAAGGTGTAAGATTCAGACACTGAGTCACATCTGCCAGTGGTTCCAATGACCTTTTATCTCAGTCTATTCACCTCGAATGTTCATCAGCTTGTGGGCATACATTGGTTTTTCATGATAGTTTTCCATGTCTCACAGCTGTCATAATATCCCTGAGACCACCTGCTATGGCTCAACCTCTGCTTCCTCATTAGAGACTGAGCTGTCTTGACTCCTCCTCTGAAAAAGTTCCTCCTCTCTGAAGGGCCAGATTATGGAATCTTAGAGTCTTATTGCACAGAATCAGATCCTTTGGTCCAAGTCATCCACATCGAGAATACCTAATCCCATTTGCCAGCATTTGGTTCATATCCCTCTGAACCCTTCCGATTCATATACCCATCCTTTTAAATGTTATAATCGTACTTGCCTCCGTCACTTTCTGTGGCAGCTCCTTCCAGACACACACTATCCTCTGTATGAAACGTTACCGCACAGGTCCTTTTTAAATCCTTCCCCTCTCACCTTAAACTTGTATCCTCTAGTTTTTGACTCCCCCAGACTAGGAAAAAGACAATGGTTATTCACCCTATCCCTCCCCCTCAGATTTTATTAACCCCTATAAGGTCACCCCTCAGTCTCAAAGCTCCAGGGAAAAAAGTCCAAGCCTATTTAACCTCTCCCTATAAATCAAATCCACTAGTCCTTGTAACATCCTGGTAAATCTTTCCTGCACCCTCTCAGGTTTAACAACATCTTTTCTGTAGAAGGGTGACCAGAAATGTATGCATAGTCCGAAAGCGGCATCACCAAGGTTCTGTACAGCCACAACATAACATCCCAACTCTATACTCAATGTTGTGACCAAGAAGGTAGGTGCCTTCTTCACCCCCCTGTCTACTTGCAATTCCACTTTTAAGAAACTATGCACCTGTACTGCCACATCTCTTTGTCCAACAACACTCCACAGGGCCCTACCATGTCCTGTATGAATCCTCCCTGGTTTGCCTTAACCAAAATGTTGTTGCATTGCACTTCACATTGATCTAAATTAAACTCCATCTGCCACTCCTTGTCCCATTGGCTGATGTACTCAAAGTCCCATTGCACTCTGAGATAATCTTCTTCACTATCCATTACACCACCTATTTTAGTATTATCTGCAAATACATTAACCATACCTCCTATATTCACATCCAAAACATTTATAGAAATGACACAAAACAGTGGGCCCAGGACTGATCCTTATGGCATACTGCTGGTCACAGGTAGACTGCCATAAATAGCCAGTGTGCATTGGAGCCATTCGCCTGATCTATTCATGCAGCTGAAGACCAATTGTCTCTTCACTGATGGTCCTGGTTGCAGTGTGGTGATCATTATAACACTACTCAAGTTCCATCTCAGTACTTCAAACTGGAAACGCTTCTTCAAGCAGCCACCTATGAAGTGTGTCTCAGACTGTTACGACATGGGGTAAACCCTTCTGCTAATTAAACCAAACATACATGAAAAGTTCACCTCACCACGTAATCTGTTAAAGTATGGGTGACGGACTTGGCAAGATGGCGGTGATTCTGTCGCACTGCTGTGAACAGCTCTGCCTAACAGCCAAGGCATAACGGTGTTTTTTGCCATCGCTGGCCGACTTATGTGGTGGAAATATTAGTTTAAAACCTTACAGAACACATATTTGTTAATATTTGGGAGTGGGAAGGATGCCAAAGGGAAAAGGAACAAGCAAATAGCAGCAGGGAGGACACTCCCCTGCAGCACCAACAACACCAGAGACTGCAGCAGTAGCCTCTCCTGAACCCCCCAGGGACCTGACAGACTCACAAGAATTGGCTGCGGCGATGGAGAGACTTACCTTGAAAGTTGCGGCTGCGATTGAGGAAATCCTTGGGGAGATTCGTGCCCAGGTCCAACCTATCGCATCCATGCTGCAGAAACACGAACAGGAGATCCAGGGCCTCAGGGAGAGGCTGGAGGAGGTGGAGGGTCGAACTAAGGCCTGGGAAGCTGCAATGGCGTCCTCATCCAGTCGGATCCAGGTGCTGGAGCGAGAGGTGCGGGCCTTGCGAAACCATATTGATGACCTCGAAAATCGAGGTCGGAGGATAAACCTCCGAATTGTCGGGCTCCCTGAAAGTGAGGAAGATGAGCAGCCAGTCAGCTTTTTTGAAAACTGGCTGCCGAAGTTTTTGGGCCTTCACATCGAGTCCAGCAGGCTGCAGATTGAAAGGGCGTATCGGGTTACAGTGCCGGTATAGCGTCCCCGCCCGGTCCTAGTGCGCTTCCACTCATATAAGGACAAGCAAAAAGTCAAAGAAGCTTTCAGATTCCTGGGAAAAGATCCACAAGCGCTGCTGTACAAGAGGTCAAAAATCATGTTTTTCCAGGATTTTTCAGCAGCTGTAATCCGACAGAGGAAGTCCTTCAATGAAATTAAAAAGAGGCTGAGGAACCTGGGCATCCAGTACTCCATGAGATATCCCGCAGTACTTCATTTCAGCCACGAGGACTCAGTTTATACATTTGACTCAGCAGATAAGGCTAAAAACTTTGTGGACGCTTTAAAATAGACAGATTGCCCTGAAGAATATGGTTAATGTTTGTTATCTTTTCTATTTTTTCCCATGTTTTCCGTTTTTTTTATTCCTTTCTTTCTCCCTAATAATTTCCTTTTTGGAAAGGGGGGGGGAGGAAAGACTTTGGAATAAGTTGTTCTTATTTTTTTTAATAACTGGATTTTCTGGTGGGAAATTTTGTGGATGTTCTTTGTTGTCTCTCTCCCTTTTTTTTGTTTGTTCTGCTTCTCTTTTAGTCACAAGTAGGGGTGTCATGAAGCCAGCAATGGGTGGAGTGCTCATCCTGACTTTGTCTTTTTTTCTGTTGATTTAAGAATCATCTCCTTGTTTTTGTCTGGCCTAAGGCCGGGGCACAGTCCAGGTTTAAAGGAGCTGTGAAGGAGGGGATGGGTAGGGTGAGTGCCCCCTATGGGCAGGGGGAAGAGTCTTCCATTCAAGGTTCTATAGTTGGTTTTCTTTGTAGTTTTTTTGGTAGTAATAGTTGTTTATAGTTATGATAGAGTAGTTTTTGTATATTTAGTTTTTCAATTCTATGAGTCTTTATTTACTTATGCTCGGCACTTTGTAAGCAGGATTGTCCCTCTGAGGGGTTCAAGGGTGTCTGAAAGGGGATATGGCGAAGTGACTAATTAAATGGTACATCTGAAACATTAAGGGAAGTCATCCGCCTATTAAAAGGAAAAAAGTACTTTCTAGCCTTAAGAGGGAAAGGGTTGATATCACTTTGTTGCAGGAAACCCATCTTGATGATGGGGAACACCTGAAATTACAACAGGGGGATTATGACCGGGAATTCTTTTCATCCTGTACTACTAAAAGTAGGGGAGTGACGGTACGTATCCAGAAAAATCTTCCGTTCACATAATTAGAGCAGGTGAAAGATGAGCAGGGACGGTTTGTGATTCTTAAAGCCCTGATACATGAGGAGGAATATGGCATTTTAAACGTCTACTGTCCTCCTCAAATTTTTGATTAATGCATTCTCCAAATTGAGTGCTTTTGGAACATGGCACATTATTATAGTGGGGGGGGGGAGGATTTTAATTGTCTTTTGGATCCGACAGCGATCAGGATGCCTTGTGGGCCCCCAACTATTTCTTCACAGGCCAAGCAGGTGGTTGACTTATGCAAGGAGTTGGGGCTGGTGGATATTTGGAGATGTCTTCACCCTACCGGCAGGGACTTCATCTTTTTTTCAAACCCACATAAATGTCACAGGAGGATTGACCTCTTTCTGGCTCCCTCGGCCCTTCTGGATTCGATTATGAGTTGTAAAAATGGGAATTTAGTTATCTCTGATCATGCGGCAGTATATTTGGAGGTTAAGGCCAAGAGTGAAGGGCTAGGTTTGCAGCACTGGTGTTTGGACCCTTTTCTCTTTAAGGATTCCAAATTTGTGGAACACGTTTTGAAGGAGTTTCAGGAATTCTTGATTATCAACTCAGGCACGGATAGTAGTCCATCCATGCTATGGGAGACTGCTAAGGCCTTTGCTATTGGATTAGCTATTTCCTATTCAGCTGGCCGGAAACGACAGGAGGAAGAACAGCAGCGTCTACTTGAGATGCGGTTGAAAGCCACGGAGGCAGCACATTTTGTGCGGCCTTTGGTGGCTAAGCTACAGCGGATCACGGCCCTTCGGGCTGCCTTGAATTCAATACTGACACAAAACGCAACGAAAGAACTTGCTTTTGCTAGACAGAGGCTGTTCGAAGATGAGGATAGGCCAGGGAAGTATTTAGCATACCTGACTCGGAAAAAGCGTGCTCCCCAATCCATTACTGCAATCACAGATAGTGTCGGGGTCCTTACATACGATGCTAAAAAGATTAATGGCGTGTTTCGGAACTTTTACTCTGAGTTGTATCGGTCTGAAATTTGCGAAGACAGGACTAAAATGGAGACCTTTTTTAAGAACCTGGACCTCCCAGGGGTCACCTTGGAACAGGCCTCTCTCCTTAATGCCCCTTTGACAGTTCAGGAAATACAGGAGGCAGCTAGGCAACTTCAGAATGGGAAAGCGCCTGGCCTTGATAGTCTTCCGGGTGAGTTTTATAAGGAGTTTATAGGGATTCTGTCAGGGCCGATGTTGGAGATGTACAATCACTCCTATATGCATGAACGCCTACCACCACCTTTGAGAGAAGCTAATATTTCCTTAATTCTTAAGAATGGGAAGGTTCCTGAGGATTCTGCCTCATACAGGCCCATCTCTGTATTAAATTCAGACTTCAAGATTCTCTCTAAGATCCTGGTGCTGAGATTGGAAAGGGTGTTGCCCCATATTATTAAAGAGGACCAGACAGGCTTTATAAGGGGCCATAGGTCCTCTAATAATATGAGAAGGTTGCTGAATGTAGTCCAAGTTTGTCAGCAACGATTGATTCAGGGGTTGGTAATTTCCTTAGATGCAAAGAAAGCATTTGACCGGGTGGAATGGCCGTATCTTTTTTATGTCTTAGAACAGTTCGGGTTGGGTGGAGTTGAAAAATGTGTTGCTGGAAAAGCACAGCAGGTCAGACAGCATCCAAGGAGCAGGAGAATCATCGTTTCGGGTTCCTTGGATGCTGCCTGACCTTCTGAGCTTTTCCAGCAACACATTTTTCAGCTCTGATCTCCTGCATCTGCAGTCCTCACTTTCTCCGGGTTGGGTGGAGTCTTTGCTAGGTGGGTGGAGGTTTTATATCGCCATCCTCTGGCTGCGGTCAACACCAACGGGGTGAAGTCTGGGAATTTTACAATTGGTAGGGGTAGTTGGCAAGGCTGCCCCCTCTCACCATTGTGTTGGTGATAGTACGCTGGCAGATCCCACATAACCACTCCGGAAGTGGGATCGAGAGCACACAATATTACACTGTACGCGGATGATGTCTTTCTGTTTTTATTGAACCTGATCACCTCCATACCCTATTTGATTCAATGTAACAATTCATTTGGGGCTATTTCAGGATATAAGATTAACTTTGCAAAATCGGAGGCTATGTCTTTGGGGAACCTTAAGGATGTGCCAGAAGTTGAAGGTGGCTCCAAGTTCCCATTTAAGTGGTCACGGGTAGGATTCCTGTACCTAGCATTTTTATTACCCCCAAGTTTGATCTGTTATTTCAGACTCACTTGCTCGACAATATTAGGCGAGATCTCCACAGATGGGAGGCTCTTCCCATTTCATGGCTGGGCCGAATATCTCTCATTCAGATGAATGTTCTTCCTCGTTTGCTTTATCCCATGTGTATGCTCCCTATAATGCTCCCTCCCCTTCCTAGACCTTTCCATTTCTATCTCGGGTGACCGAATCGACACGGACATCTACTATAAACCGACCGACTCCCACAGCTACCTGGACTACACCTCCTCCCACCCTGCACCCTGTAAAAACGCCAGCCCATATTCCCAATTCCTTCGTCTCCGCCGCATCTGCTCCCAGGAGGACCAGTTCCAAAACCGTACAACCCAGATGGCCTCCTTCTTCAAGGACCGCAATTTCCCGCCAGACGTAGTCGACGATGCCCTCCACTGCATCTCTTCCATTTCCCGCTCCTCCGCCCTTGAGCCCCGCCCCTCCAACCGCCACCAGGAAGAACCCCACTGGTCCTCACCTACCACCCCACCAACCTCCATGTACAACGTATCATCCGCCGTCATTTCCGCCACCTCCAAACAGACCCCACCACCAGTGATATATTTCCCTCCCGTCCCCTATCAGTGTTCCGAAAAGACCACTCCCTCCGTGACTCCCTCGTCAGGTCCACACCCCCCACCAACCCAACCTCCACTCTCGGCACCTTCCCCTGCAACCACAAGAAATGCAAAACTTGCGCTCACACCTCCCCCCTTACTTCCCTCCAAGGCCCCAAGGAACACTTTCATATCCGCCACAAATTCACCTCCACCTCCACACACATCATCTATTGCATCCGCTGCACCGATGTGGCCTCCTCTATATTGGGGAGACAGGCCACCTACTTGCGGAACGTTTCAGAGAACACATCTGGGACACCAGGACCAACCAACCCAACCACCCCGTAGCCCAACACCTTAACTCCCCCTCCCACTCCACCAAGGACATGCAGGTCCTTGGATTCCTCCATCGCCAGACCATGGCAACACGACGGTTGGAGTAAGAACGCCTCATCTTCTGCCTGAGAACCCTCCAACCACAAGGGATGAACTCAGATTTCCTCATTTCCCCTCCCCCCACCTTGTCTCAGTCAAATCCCTCAAACTCAGCACCGCCTTCCTAACCTGCAATCATCTTCCTGACCTCTTTGCCCCCACCCCACTCCGGCCTATTACCCTCAACTTGACCTCCCTCGACCTATCGCATTTCCAAAGCCCCTCCCCCAAGTCCCTCCTCCCTACCTTTTATCTTAGCCTGCTGGACACACTTTCCTCATTCCTGAAGAAGGGCTTATGCCCGAAATGTCGATTCTCCTGTTCCTTGGATGCTGCCTGACCTGCTGCGCTTTTCCAGCAACACATTTTCAGCTCTGATCTCCAGCATTTGCAGCCCTCACTTTCTCCCTATAATGTTTCCCAGGTCAACGCTGCGGAAGCTTATGGGGTGGTTTGGTTCCTTTGTCTGGCATCGTGGGCGGCCCCTCATCAAACTTACTAAATTGCAGTTGCCTCAAGGAGGGGGAGGAGTTGATTCCCCAAACACCAGAAGGTATCAATTGAGTTCCCTGCTGTCCTTTGTCTGCGACTGGGTAGGTAACGATCCAAACTCAATATGGCTGGATATTGAGGCCTCCCAAGCAAAGTGCCCACTTATTAACCTATTGTTCATGGATAAGCTGAGGTCAGTTATGGACCACTGCTGGAACCCCATAGTCATTAGTACAGCCAAGGCATGGAGGGCGATGCGTCAGAGTGAGGGTTGTTTATCCAAGACTTCGCCACTTACACCTATAGTCGGCATGCCAGGGTTCCGACCAGGGATGATGGACTCAAGGTTCAAACGATGGACAGCGAGAGGAATTTCTAGTTTGGGAGACTTGTTTGAGGGGAGGTTATGATGTCTTTTGAGCAACTGAGCCACAAATACGGGTTGCCCAGCAGAGACCTTTTCTGTTTTTTTCAGGTTAGGGATTTCATCCAGAAGAAGACTACATTACTCACTAAGCCCTGTAAGCCTGATACAGAGAGGTTGTTGCTACGCTCTACAAGCACCCTTTCAGTTAGTGCCCTCTATCGCCTGCTGAGTGGCAGGGCCTGGCAGGATATTAACCGGTTATGTGAGGTCTGGGAGCAAGAGCTGGGAGTGGAGATCTCTTCTGAAACATGGGAGAACATATGGGAAAATACTCAAAAAATCTCAATCTGTAACAGGACATGCACTACGCAGTTAAAAGTTCTGCACAGGGCTCATCTGGCACCAGACCGTCTGAAGTTTAAAAACGAGGCAACTTCAGTGTGCCCCAAATGTAAAATAAGAATAGGTACTCTTACCCATTGCTTCTGGACATACCACTGGCTCCGTGTTTATTTGAGAGCTGTGGCAGGAGAGATGGGCAGGGTATTGAGGACTGAAGTCAAAGTAGACCCGATATCTCTCCTCTTAAGTCTACCGATTTTACCATCTTTAGATGGGCATGGGAAGAAACTATTTAATATTCTTGCATACTGTGCACAGAAGAATATTCTGGTGAATTGGGTATCTGAGAACCCGCCGGGCTTGCTGGGATGACAGAAATTAATTATGGAGCACATTCCCTTGGACTTTTTCACAAACATGGTGCACCACAATAGAGACAATTTTTATAAGACTCGGCAGCCCTACTTGAGTTATTTGGATATAGATTTATCAGTTATCTTAACTGGGATGTTTGTTTAACCAGGATGATTAGATTTGTCAAGCCCTGGGCCCTGGAGGGGGTCTCCCGAGTTAATACGGGTATGTATACAACTGAGAGTGACTGAAGATATATAGTGTGGCTGCTTTTCAGATAATTTGTATATACGTGCAGGATACATTGGTTGAACATTGTAATGTCAGTGGAGTATATAAAAGCCACTGATTTCCCTGTTGGTGCACTGATGGTGAGACAGATATCATCAATGATCCCTTGAATCCTTAGGAAATCAGTTATGGTGCAAAGCTTCTGGTATTTCCCAACTGATTGCTATCATGAAGGAAATTAATTTCTAGGCATACAGAAACCTTCTATCTAATTATATGCTGTTCTATCAATCTATATGCAGTGATGTGCTGGATTAATACCATAAGATGTAAGAGCAGAAATTAGGCCATTTAGCCCATCGATTCTGCTACGCCGTTCAATCATGGCTGATAAGTTTCTCAACCTCATTCTCCCGTTTTATTTTCCCCATAACCCTTGATCCTCTTGATACTCAAGAACCTATCTGTCTCAGTCTTAAACATATTCAGTGACCTCGCCTCCACAGCCTTCTGTGGTGTTGAATTCCATAGGTTTACCAGTCTCTAGCTAAAGACGTTTATCCTTACCTCTGTTCTAAAAGATCTTCCCTTTACTCTAAGGATATGCTCTTGGGTCCTAGTCTCTCCCACAAATGGAGACATCTTCCCAACATCTACTCTGTCCAGGCCATTCAGTATTCTGTATGTTTCAATTAGATCTCCTCTCATTCTTCTAAACTTCATCAAGTATAGACCCGGGATCCTCAAGCATTCCTCGTATATCAAGCTTTTTATTCTTGGGACAATTTTCATGAACCTCCTCTGAACACACTCCAGGGCCAGTATATCCTTCCTGAGATATAGGGCCCAAAACTGTGCACAATTCTCCAAATATAATCTCACCAAAGCCTTATAGAGCTTCAGAAGTACATCTCTGCTTTGATATTCAAGTCCTCTCAAAATAAATGCCATCATTGCATTTGTCTTCCTAACCACTGACTTAACCTGCAAGTTTATCTTGACAAAATCCTGCACTACACTTTGAATTCTCTCCCTATTTAGAAAATTGTACATCCTTCTATTTTTCTTACCAAAGTGCATGACTTCACGCTTTCCTATATTGTCTCCCATCTGTCACCTCTTTGCCCATTCTCCTAACCTGTCCAAATCCTTCTTCAGCCTCCCCACCTCCTCACTACTACCTGTCCCTGTACCTATCTTTGTATCATCTGCAAATTTAGCCAAGATGCCCTCAGTTCCTTAATCTAGATTGTTAATGTATAAAGTGAAAAGTTGTGGTCCCAACATTGACCCTTGTGGACTACCACTTGTCATTGCTGCCATCCTGAGAAGGACCCTTTTTTTCCCACTCTCTGCTTCCTGGCAAACAGCCAAGCTTCTAACTATGCTAGCACCTTGCCTCTAATACCGTGGGCCCTTACTCGGTAATTTCCTGTATGGCACTTTGTCAAAGAACTTCTTGATGTCCATTGGCACTCCTTGGTCTAACCTGCTCATTACTTCCTGAAAGGATTGTAACAGATTTGTCAGGCATGACCTCCCCTTAATGAAACTATGCTGACTTCTCCCTCTTTAACGTATACTTCCAAGTATTCAGAAATCTCATCCTTCACAATGGATTTCAGGATCATACTCATGACCAAAGTTAGGCAAAATCGGTCTATAATTTTCTATCTTTGGCATTACTCTCTTTTTAAATAGGGGTATTGTTATGTTAGCAATTTCCAATCCTCTGGGATCCTCCCTGATTCTTGCGATTCCTGAAAGATCACCACTAACGCCTCCACTATTTCTTTAATTATCTCCTTTAGAATTCTGGGGTGTAGTCCATCTGGCTCAGGTGATTTATCCACCTTCAGGCCATTCAGTTTTTCTAAAACCTTCTCCTTGGTGATGGCTACCACACTCTGCTCTGACCCCTCGCTCTCTTGAAATTTTTGGGATATTACTCAATTCTTCCACCGTGAACACTGGCGCAAAGTAATTATTCAGTTCCTTAGCCATTTCCTACTCCCCACTACTATCTCTCCAGCATCATTTTCCAACGACCCAATGTCCACTTTTGCCACTCTTTTGTCCTTGATATAGCTAAAGAAACTCTTATAGTCTTCCTTTATATTACTGGCTAGCTTACCCTCATATTTAATCTTCTCCCTCCTTATTTCCTTTTTTGTTACCCTTTGTTCACCATATTATGTGCTTTTTCTTTTACTTTTATGCTGTCCCTGACTTACCTAGCCATGGTTGCCTTATCCTCCCTGTAGCATGCTTCTTTTTCCTCTGGATGAATCTCTGCTGTGTCTCCTGAGTCATTCCCAGAAACTCCTTTCATTGCTGTTCCACTGTCTTTCCTGCTCGGCTCCTCTCCCAGTCAATTCTATCCAGCCCCTCCCTCATGCCTCTGTAGTTGCCTTTATTCAGCTGTAATACCATTATCTCTGATTCTATCTTCTCTCTCTCAAATTGCACAGTACATTCAATCATATTATGATCAATGCCTCCTAAGGGTTCCTTCACCTTAAGCTCCCTTATCAAGTCTACCTCATTGCACAGCACTAAATCCATTATTGCCTGTTCCCCAGTGGGCTCGACTTCAAGCTACTCCAAAAAGCCACCTCACAGACATTCCACAAATTCCTTTCCTTTCAATTCACTAATTCACTATTCCAGCCCATCTGCATATTGAAATCCCCCATGATCACTGTAACTTTGCCTTTCCTCCACATCTTTTCTATTTCCTAGTATATCTTGCACCCCAGCTCCTGACTACTGTTGGAGGCCTGTACATAACTCCAACTATGGTATTTTTTACTTTTCCGGTTCCTCAATTCTACCCACACAGATTCTATACCATCTGACCCTAGTTCATTTCTTACTATTGATTTAATTTCATTTCTTACTAATAAGGCAATCCCACCCCCTCTGCCCATTTGCCTATATTTTCAATTGGATGTTTATCCTTGAATTTCAGCTCACATTCCTGATCCCCACCACGTCATACCTGTCAATTTCAATCTTCGCCACAAGTTCAATTACTTTATTCCTTATACTGCATGCATTCAGCTATAAAACCTTCAGTCCTGAATTATCCATCCCTCTTCTCATTGGCATTCGTTTGTCCAGTGTGCTTGAAATTTGATTGCTAACTCTTTCCATACACTCTGTCCTATTTATGTCTGTGCTGGAAATTTTAATAACATCTCCTGAGTTCTGCATGCTTACCACTTCTTTTAATTCAGCTTTTCTAATTTCCCCTATAATTGAACCCCACTCCCCTTTTAATTTAAAGCCCTGTTTACAGCCCTAGTTATACGATTCACTAGGACTCTGGTCCCACATGGTTCAGATGAAGACCATCCCATCGGAACAGGTCCCTTCTTCCCTAGTACTGGTGCCAGTGTCCTATGAATTCAAACTCATTTCTCCCACACCAATCTTTGAGCCACGCATTTACCTGTTTAATCTTATTGACCCTGTGCCAATTAGTTCATGGCTCAGCCAGTATGTTGTCTATATGGACTTCAGTAAAATCTTTGGCAAAGTCCCTCACGGCATTTAAGATTTAAGAAGGACATGAGGGGCAACCGCTTCACCCAGGAGTAGTGGATATATGGAATTTTGCTGCCGGGGAAATTAAGGCAGGTACAATAGCAACATTTTAAAAAACGTTTAGATAGGTACATGGATGGGAATAGTTTAGAGGGATATGAACCAAATGTGGGTAATTAGAATTAGCTGAGTGGGCGCCATGGTCAGCATAGACCAGTTTGGGCAGAAGGGCCTGTTTCCATGCTGTATTACTCTATGATTCTAGTAAGACAACTCCTTCACCTCTTTTACTTCCTCTCTATCTCATCTGAAACAATGAAATGCAGGAATGTTGAGCAGCCAGTCCTATCCCTCTCTCAATCAAGTCTCTGTGATGACTACAACATCATAGTCCCATGTACTGATCCAGGCTCTAAGCTCATCTCCTGGACCTGTAATATTCCTTGTGTTGAAATAAACACGTACCAGCCCATTGGTTCTATTTACCTGTCTCGGCTTGTACTTTCTTTCAATCCCTCGACTTGATGACCAGTTGCTCTGGTTTCCAGTCCCCTGACACTCTAGTTTAAGCCTTCCCATTGGGCAGAGGCTTCCAGTTACAAATATATCCTTCAACAATCACCTTCTGTTTCCTGCAAGGAAGTCAAGTTAGATTAGGTATCTGCTCATTCCTGTCACTTCATTTTTGTTTCCTCTTGGCTCACAATCATATGGATGCAACTCTTTACGGTTTGAGTTATTTTTCTAACATATACATGTGAAACTGCCTGAAGCACACACACACTGAATTCATTGCTCACATTGCGGTCTCCTCTATATTGGAGAGACCAAACATAGACTGCGTGATCACTTTGCCGAACACGTCACCATGTTCTCATCTCAACATTTCTGTATCAGGCCCGAGTGAAGCTCAGTGCAAGCTAGGGAACCAACACCTCACTTCTGCCTAGGCACCTGACAGCCTTTGGGACTCAACATTGAGTTTAACAATTTCAGAACATGAAAACCCTGTCCCTTTTTCTCCTTCCCCCCTTCACCCTGAAGTCCTGTTCCTCATGGGGTGCTCCCAGTGTGGCCAACTCATTTTCCAACATTTACTTCTCATTAGCTCCCCACCTAGTTATTGTCTCTCTCTCTCTCTCTCTTTCTATGTCTCTCTGCATGTCATCAGTAATCTTTTGTTGCCTGTACTTTTTAGCCTTCCACGTCAGGACACCATCTTCATGTGCTCTATTCTCTTCCACCTCACATCATGGCCTGTCACCAGCATAAATTCCATTTTTCCCCAGCTATCTTCACATCTGCTAAAAGGTCACTGGACTTGAAACATTAATTCTGTTTTCTCTCTAGAGATGCTACCAGACCTGCTGTGTTTCTCCAGCACTCTTTTTTTAAATTTCAGGTTTCCAGCATCCACAGTCCTTTGTGTTTATTTGTTGGATCACCAAGCTTATTCCGGGATCACAAGACCATCCTATGATAAGAAATTGGGCAAACTGGACCAAGCGCTGTATTCATTAAAATTTCAAAAAAGAAGGGGTGATCAAACTGAAGCTTACAAAATATTTAAAGGAATGGACAGAGTAGATGCAGGCAATACGTTTTCCCTAGTTGGGGAGTCTAGAACAAGGAGACACAATTTAAAAGTAAGGGGATGTCACTTGGGCCTGAGAACAGAAGAACATAGATTACCAAAGGGTTATTGAGATGTCATAGATAAGAAATATTGAAGTTTTTGGTCAACCATGACCGGATTGAATGACAGGGCAGGCGCGATGGACTGAATAGGGCAAAAGTGAGGACTGCAGATGCTGGAAATCAGAGTCTAGATTAGATTGGTGTTGGAAAAGCACAGCCAGTCAGGTAGCATCCGAGGAGCAGGAAAATCGACGTTTCGGGGAAAAGCCCATCATCAGGAATGAAGGCAGGGAGCCTCCAGGGTAAAGAGATAAATGGGAGGGGGGCTGGGCTGGGGAGAAGGTAGCAAAGAGTACAATGGGTGGATGGGGGTGGGGATGAAGTTGATAGGTCAGAGAGGAAGGTGGAGCGGATAGGTGGGAAGAAAGATTGGCAGGAGGGACAGGTCAAGAGGATGGTGCTGAGCTGGAAGGTTGGAACTGGGGTAAAATGGGAGGAGGGGAAATGAGGAAACTGGCGAAGTCCACATTGATGCCCTGGGGAAAAGTGTTCCGAGGCAGAAGATGAGGCGTTCTTCCTTCATGTGTCGAGTGGTGAGGGAGTGGCGGTGGAGGAGGCCCAGGACCTACATGTCCTCGGCAGAGTGGGAGGGGGAGTTGAAATGTTGGGCCACGGGGTGGTGTGGTTGATTTGTTCGGGTGTACCGGAGATGTTTCCGAAAGCACTCTGCGGGAAGGCGTCCAGTCTCCCCAATATAGAGGAGACCACATCGGGAGCAACGGATACTATACATGACATTGATGGATGTGCAGATGAAACTTTGATGGATGTGGAAGGCTTCTTTGGTGTATTGGATGGAGGTGATGGGGGAGGTGTGGGCACAGGTTTTGCAATTCCTGCGGTGGCAGGGGAAGGTGCCAGGAGGGGAGGGTGGGTTGTTGTGGGGCGTGGACCTGACCATGTAGTCGTGGAGGGAACAGTCTTTGCGGAAAGTGAAAGGGGTGAGGAGGGAAATATATCCCTGATGGTGGGGTCCGTTTGGAAGTGGCGAAAATGTCAGTGGATGATGCAGTTTGTGCTATCCAGGAATTCCCCACATACGTTCAAGACACCATCCATGCTCTCCATCTCCTCCAAGACTTCTGTTTCCCTGGCCCCCAATGCCTCATCTTCACCATGGATGTCCAATCACTCTACACCTCCATCCGCCCTGACCAGGGTCTCCAAGCCCTCCGTTTCTTCCTCTCCCGACGTCCCCAACAGTACCCTTCCACTGACACTCTCATTCAATTGGCTGAACTGGTCCTCACCCTTAACAATTTCTCCTTTGAATCCCCCCACTTCCTCTGACCAAAGGGGTAGCCATGGACACTCGTATGGGCCCCAGCTATGCCTGTCTCTTTGTTGGCTACATAAAACAGTTCATCATCCGTAGTTACACCGGCACTACTCTCACCTCTTCCTCCGCTAATTTGATGACTGCATCAGCGCCACCTCGTGCTCCCGTGAGGAGTTTGAGCAGTTCATCAATTTCACCAACACATTCCACCCTGACCTTAAATTCACCTGGACCATCTCTGACCCCTCCCTCCCCTTCCTGGACCTCTCCATCTCCATCAATGATGATCGACTTGACACTGACATTTTTTACAAACCCACCAACTCCCACAGCTACCTGGATTACATCTCTTCCTCCTTACTTCCTGCAAGTATATTATCCTATATTCCCAATTCCTCCACCTCCACTGTATCTGCTCCGAGGAGGACCCGTTCTACCACAGATTACACCAGATGACCTCCTTCTATAAGGACCGCAATTTCCCTTCACACATGGTTGAAGATACCCTCCAATGCATCTCATCCACATCCTGCACCGCCGCTCTCAAACCCCACCCCTCCAACCATAACAAGGACATAACCCCCCTGGTTCTCACCTTCCACCCTACCGACCTTCGCACAAACCGCATTATCCGCCGACATTTCCGCCACCTCCAAATATTTCTCTCTCCACCCCGTTATGCTTTCCGTAAAGACCATTCCCTCCTCGACCACCTGGTCAGGTCCATACCCCCCCCCAACAACCCACCCTCCCCTCCTGGCACCTTCCCCTGCCACCGCAGGAATTGCAAAACCTGTGCCCACACCTCCCCCCGTCACCTCCATCCAAGGCCCCAAAGGAGCCTTCTACATCCATCAAAGTTTCACCTGTACATCCATCAATGTCATTTATTGTATCCGTTGCTCCTGATGCGATCTCCTCTACATTGGGGAGACTGGACGCTTTCTCGCAGAGTGCTTTAGGGAACATCTCTGGGACATCTGCACCAATCAACCCCACTACCCCGTGGCCCAACATTTCAACTCCCCATCCCACTCTGCTGAGGACATGCAGGTCTTGGGCCTCCTCCACCGCCACTCCCTCACCACCCAACGCCTGGAGGAAGAACGCCTCATCTTCTGCCTTGGAACACTTCAACCCCAGGGCATCAATGTGGACTTCGCCAGTTTCCTCATTTCCCCTCCCCCCACCTTACCCCAGTTCCAACCTTCCAGCTAAGCACCATTCTTATGACCTGTCCTACCTGCCAATCTTCCTTCCCACCTATCCGTTCTACCTTCCTCTTACCTATCACCTTTATCCCCACCCCCATCCACCCATTGTACTCTTTGCTACCTTCTCCCACCCTCCTCTCTTACCTATCACCTTCATCCCCACCCCCAGCCACCTAGTATACTGCCACCTTCTCCCCAGCCCCAACCCCCTACCCTTTATCTCTCTACCCTGGAGGCTCCCTGCCTTCATTCCTGATGAAGGGCTTTTGCTTGATGGACTGAACATCCTACTATTGTTTCTGTGTTTCAAGTCCAACTTCAGAAGAATTGTCTTCACTTCTGAAGAAGGTCATATTGGAGTAGAAACATTAACTCTCTTGACAGATGTTACCAAATCTGTTGTATTTCTCCAGTACTTCCTGTTTCTGTTTCATATTTTCTGCATTTGCAGTGTTTTTTTTGCTTTTGATTACTTTTATATGATGGTTTTTATTATGAATAGACCGTAATTCAAAATTAAGGAAGCTTTGCTTCACTTTAGACTTTATGCTTCAGCTCAAAAGGAGCACAAACACCAATATGGAATGGTTAACACAGAACATAAGAAGGTAAATAGGAACATGGGTGAACCTATGGCATGTCAAATCTGCTATACTATTTAATACGATCATGGCTGATGTTCTTCCTCAATTCACATTCCTGTCTGTTCCTAAATCCCTTGTTTCCCAAAAAGACCAAAATTATCTCCATCGCAGCCTTTTATGTATTCAACAATGGAGTTCCCACAGCTGTCTGAAGTAGAGAGTTCCAAACATTTACAGCCTTCTGAGTGAAGACATTCCTTCTCATTTCCAGTCTCAGTGATTGGATCCTTATCCTGAGACTGTGTCCCTATGTTCTAGATTCCTCAGCCAAGGGAAACAATCTCAGTATCCAAACAGAACACTGAGTAAACTGCTGGAAATCTGAAACATATAGAGAAACTGCTAGAAAAAATTCAATGGGTCTAGTAGCCTTTATGAGCATACAACAGAGTTAATACTTCAGGTCCAGTGATCCTTCAGAACTGTTCTCCAGTTCTGAAGAAGGGTCACTGGAACCAAAATGTTAACTCTGTTTTCTCTGCACCAATGCTGCTTGACTTGCTGAGTTTTTTTCCAGGAATTTCTGTTTTGTTGTTGTTAACCTCTGTCTCTACCTTGTCATGCCATCTTGTAATCTTGTTGGAAAAGCATAGCAGTTCAGGCAGCATCCAAGGAGCAGGAGAATCGATATTTCGGATATAAGCCCTTCATCAGGAATTATGCACAAAACTTTGATTCTCCTGCTCCTCAGAAACTACCTGACCTGCTGTGCTTTTCCAGTACTACACTCTCGACTGACCTTCAGCAATTGCAGTCCTCACTTTCTCACCTTGTAATCTTCTTCAGTTAGTCAGAATGGCCTACTTTGGTGCTGTATGTCTTATCTCAGTGTGTATATTTCTTTAGAGTCATAGAGATGTACAGCATTGAAACATGATTTGGAGATGCTGGTGTTGGACTGGGGTATACAAAGTTAAAAATCATACAACTCCAACAGGTTTATTTGGAAGCACTAGCTTTCGGAGCACTGTTCTGTCATCAGATGATTGTGGAGAATAAGATTGTGAGACACAGAGTTTACAGCAAAAGTTTACAGAGTGATGTAACTGAAATTATAGTTCGATTCCAGCCTTGGGCAAATGACTGTGTGGAGTTTGCACATTCTCCCCGTGTCTGCGTGGGTTTCCTCCAGGTGCTCCGGTTTCCTCCCACAGTCCAAAGGTGTGCAGGTCAGGTGAATTGGCCATGCTAAATTGCCCATAGTGCTAGGTGCATTAGTCAGAGGGAAATGGGACTGGGTGGGTTACTCTTTGGACGGTCGGTGTGGACTGGTTGGGCCGAAGGGCCTGTTTCCACACTGTAGGGAATCTAATCTAATCTAATATATTGAAAAAGACCTGGATTGTTTGTTAAATCTCTCATCTTTTAGAATGACTATGTTGGTTTGAGTTCTTTCATATGTAAATTACAAAACTTTTTTAAAAGTCACATTTTCAAGTGCACTTTAACAGTTAGTGTCATGTCAGCTCAGATAAGGTAATGACGGTGTTCACTCCCTGTGAGGCTGTCTATGCCACAATGGTCAGACTGATTCTAATCAAAAAATGGATTTACAGAATCTTACATGGATTCATGCAGTTTTTGAGCAAAGTAAAATGTAATTCTGCAAGTACAAATTCACCCCACAAACTTATATGTGTATGTGTGCATGATGGGCGTCGATATGTTGGGGGGGTGTTGTGAGCGTCGGTGAGAGGGTCTGTGTATGTGTATGTGTGTGAGTGTGAGTTGTAAAGGGGTTTAAGTCTTTGAGTGTGGGAGTGTATGTGTGTGTGTGTCTGTGTGTGTTTATCCGTCTGTGTCTACCTGTGTGTGTCTGTCAACACAGATACCACCATTATGTGTGGGGACACCTCCCACTATGTACGTGGCAGGTACTCATGCGACTCAGCCTACATTGTCTATCTCATATGCTGCAGGCAAGGATGCCCTGAGACATGGTACATTGGCGAAACCAAACAGAGGCTACAGCAACGGATGAATGAACACCCCCGCAGAACAATCAACAGACAGGAGTGTTCCTTCGCAGTCGGGGAACACTTCAGCGGTCCAGGACATTCAACCTCAGACCTTCGGGTGACCATCCTCCAAGGAGGACTTCGGGACAGGCAACAACAAAAGGTGACCAAGCAGAGGCTGATAGCCAAGTTTGGTACCCATGGGGTTCATGTCACATAACCTCACCTTCCCCCCCCCCCAACACACACACACACACACACACACACACACACAATGCACAGCCTCACAGGGAGTTAACACTTTCAATACCTTATCTGGGCTGACATGACACCAACTGTTAAAGTGCACTTGTTGCCTCACAGCGCCAGAGACCCGGGTTCAATACCCGCCTCAGGCGACTGTCTGTGTGGAGATTGCACATTCTCCCCGTGTCTGCGTGGATTTCCTCCAGGTGCTCCAGTTTCCTCTCACAGTCCAAAAATGTGTAGGTTAGGTGAATTGGCCATGCTAAATTGCCCGTAGTGTTAGGAGAAGGGGTAAATGTAGGGGAATCGGTCTGGGTGGGTTGCGCTTCGTTGGGTCGGTGTGGTCTTGTTGGGCCGAAGGGCCTGTTTCCACACTGTAAGTAATCTAATCTAAGTAATCTAATCTAATCTTAACAAACAATCCAGGTCTTTTTCAATATACGATTTCAGTTACATCACTCTGTAAACTTTTGCTATAAATTCTGTGTCTTACAATCTTATTCTCCATAACCATCTGATGAAGGAGCACCGTTCCAAAAGCTAGTGCTTCCAAATAAACCTGTTGAACTAAAACTTGGTGTTGTGTGATGTTTAGCATGGAAACAGACCCTTCGGTCCAACTCATCACACTGACCAGATATCCTAACCTAATCTAGTCCCATTTGCCACCACTTGGCCCATATACCTCTAAACGCTCCCTATTCATTTACCTATCCAAATGCTTTTTGAATGTTTTAATTGTACCAGTGTCCAGCATTTCCTCTGGCAGCTCATTCCATACACACACCACCCTTTGCGTGAAAACGTTGCCCCTTAGGTCCCTCCTAAATTTTTCCCCTTTCACCCTAAACCTATGCCCTCCAGTTCTGGACTCCCCACCCCAAGGAAAACACCTTGTCTATTTACCCTATCCATGCCCCTCATGATTTTATAAACCTCTATAAGGTCACTCCTCAGCCTCCGACACTCCAGTGAAAACAGCCCCAGTGTATTCAGCATCTCCCATAGCTCAAATCCTCCAAGCCTGGCAATATTTTTATCAATCTTTTCTGAACCCTTTCAAGTTTAACAACATCCTTTCAATAAGAGGGAGACCAGAATTGCACACAGTATTCCAAAAGTGGCCTAACCAATTTCCTGCACAGCCACAACATGACATCCCAATTCCTATACTCAATTCTCTGACCAATAAAGGAAAGCATGCCATCCTATCTACCTGTGCCTCCACTTTCAAGGAACTATGAGTTTGCACTCCAAGGGCTCTTTGTTCATTGATGAGATATCACCTGGAACATAGCTTATTTTTTTGGAGGTGAAACTATGAAAATTCATTAAATTGCTTCCTGAGAGGAGAGGATTATTTTATTTTGCAGGACAAAATAAATTATTTTCCAAACTCCAATGAGTATAGACTGAGAGGCGATGTTATTGAAACAAAAATGGCTCTGAAAAGGCTTGACAAGGTGCACAGAGCAGTTTTGAGCTGCTCAATCTCAATAATTCAGCACAGCTGTACTGGCAAACAACATGATGGAGGATGTGCTCAGGATGATGGATCCTTATCTCCACAAGGACTGTGTGATGTTCAGTCTTACCAATACTATCATGGATAGGTGGATTGGTGCAGACATCTTAAGTAGCTTTTTCTCTCTTGTTGGTTCTACTGGATAAATGCAGGTAAGACTACACATTCTTGTATCTACGGTTTTCAGAGAAATAGTTGATCAATATACTAGAGCACAAATTTGCCCTTTACAAGAACTTATTTGACTAGAAAAGGAGATCTTTGACAAAATAATATGTCAGACTATTTTTTTAGCTGACAATACCTTCCAGGATACAAATAAGCAACTTATATGCCAAACTTAAGTGTACAAAACGCTAGAAGTCCAATGTAAAAACTGGGGAGCAGTGTGACCATCTACAGTATACAGCATTTTAAAAGAAATGAAGTTTGCCCAGTCATAGGTTCTCTTAGACATCTGGTAGTTGATCAGAAAATCGTATGTTTGCAATTATCCAAACAAAACAAATAACTTAACCAGACTTTACAATTAGCCATCTTCTGTGTGTGAAACCTTGTAGTGTGGTTGTCCACAAGAGAGATGTGGCAAACACTTTAAACCCAAATTTTCACTTCCGTGCTTTCCGACTCTACATTCATAAAAGTATCTGAACTGAAAATTATAGGTTCATTTAGTTGATTCAATGAACATTATTTACCAGATTTCAACATTTTAAAGAGATGATTTTAATTTGTCCACCATCTAGCAGGTATGAACAAATACTCGAATCAAATTCACATCACAGAACTGCTCATCTCTTCCTTATTGCCATATGAACTGCCAAATTGTTTTAGGAAATCAACAAACCCTTTAAATACTTAATAGTGTTTATTATGTTTTAATTCCATCATTAAGACTCCAATGACCGAAGACTGTCCCACTGAGTACTATGAAGTTGTATCTCTCATTCCTTCAGTCCAACTTGCTTTCCCTCTGATGAACTGTTTCCAGCTCTTTCAACAGCTCCATGCTCCTCCTCCTGTTCTTTTGTTCGATGCTTGATAGAGTGCTCAAACTGCTGATATAATGTGTAGAAATGTAACGATACCTACTTCAGTTTGTTGATTTAGTCAGATCATTAACCTATTTCTTATGCTCAGTCCCAACCCTTATCATGATCAGATGGGAATTTATTGTCTCTGCCACCCTTCTCTATTAGTTTGAATCAGATTTTGACAATCCTGTCATCAAGAACAGTTCCTCATTGTAAAGTTAGAGATTCAGCGAACTCTGTGGAAAGAAGGTGGAGGTACAGCAAAGAGCCAGCACTGACATAAAGGGCAAAATAGCCTCCTCCAGTACGGTAACCTTTTATGATTTTACCTAAACACTCTTGTTCTTTGGTAAATTAACAAAGAAGAAATTGAAAAGTTCTCTGCATGAATGATTTAAAATTTACACAATAGTTTCAGTACAGGAAAACAAGGACAAATACTTGAACTTCAACACATTTTATTTCCTTCAGGATCAGATATGGAACAATGCCATTCCTTCCTTTTCAAACAAAGAGACTCAGTGGTTCAAGAGAAATTAGGTCAGCCAAAAGCAAAGGTACATCACTAAAACAATTTGAGCAAAACTCACATGTTTAACAAAAACATCACACGAAGAGAAAGATGGAAAAGTAATCCTTATTTAATCAATTCCAGTTCCCAGGAAGATTTTATTTCACTCAAATAATACTATTTGCTGTTCATGATAACTGCAAAATGCAGGCTTTTTGAAGGGCATGTCCCTGTTTGAAAAGTTAGTTATTTCCATGTAAGAATCTCACATTATTACAGAATATTTCGATGAAGTAAAATGTGATGGTCCTGATGAGGGGCTTCGACCCGAATTGTCGATTCTCCTGCTCCTTGGATGCTGCCTGACATATTATGCTTTTCCAGCACCACACTTTTTGACAGAGTCTGCAAATACATTGTTCCATTTTGGGGAATAAAACCATGAATCTTTATTTTCAAAATGGCAAAATGTCCTCTGAATTCTTTGATTTTAAATGGATGAATTTGCAAAGCAATGAGTGTCTAATGTACCTGTGTTGGAATTTAATTTTAGTCCCTTAATTTTGATAACATTTTTAGAGCAGAATATTAAATTAATGTGACTACCACCTTTAAAGAAAACATTGAACAGTGACAGATAACATCTCTGTCCAACTTCTGAACCAAATGGCTGCCTTCTGTGCTGTAACTTTTCAATGTTTCCAGTTTGTTCACCCTTAGAGACACAAAGATGTACTGCACGGAAACAAATCTTTCGATCCAACCTGTCCATGCCGACAGGATATCCAAACTAATCTAGTCCTATCTGCCAGCACCCGGCCCATATTGCTCCAAACCCATCATATACCCATCCAGATGCCTTTTAAATGTTGCAATTGTACTAGCCTCCATCACTTCCTCTGGCAGCTTATTCCATACACACACCACCCTCTGCGTGAAAACATTACCCCTTAGGTACCTTTTATATCTTTCCCCCCTCACCCTAAACCTATGCCATCCAGTTCTGGACTCCCTCACCCGACGTAAAACACCTTGTCTATTTATCCTATCCATGCCCCTCATGAGTTTATAAACCTCTATAAGGTCACCCCTCAGCCTCTGACACTCCAGGAAAAACAGCCCCAGCTTATTCAACCTCACCCTATTGCTCAAATCCTCCAACCCTGACAACATCCTTGTAAATTTTAGTCCCTGAATCCTTTCAAGTTTCACAACATCTTTCCAATAGGAAGGAGACCAGAATTGCACACAATATTCCAAAAATGGCCTAAACAATATCCTGTACTGTCGTAACATGACCTCCCAATTCCTATACTCAATATTCTGACCAATAAAAGAAAGGATACCAAATGCCTTCTTCACTATCCTATCTACCTGCGACTCGACTTTCAAGGACAAATGAACCTGCACTCCAAGGTCTCTTTATTCCCTAGGACCTTACCATTAAGTGTATAAGTCCTGTGAAGATTTGCTTTCCCAAAATGCAACACCTCGCATTTATCTAAATTAAACTCCGTCTGCCACTTCTCAGCCCATTGGCCCATCTGATCAAGATCTCACTGTAATCTGAGGTAACCTTCTTCACTGTCCATTGACCTCCAATTTTGGTGTTATCTGCAAACCTGCTAACTATATCCCCTATGTTCACATCCAAATCATTTATATAAATGACGAAACATAGTGTATCCAGCACCGATCCTTGTGGAACACCACAGGTCACAGGCCTCCAGTGTGAAAAACAATCCTCCACCACCACCCTATGTCTTCTATCTTTGAGCCAGTTCTTTATCCAAATAACTAGTTTTCCCTGTATTCCGTGAGATCTAACCTTGCTCACCAGTCTCCCATGGGGAACCGTGTTGATGCCTTACTGAAGTCCATATAGATCACATCCACTCCTCTGCCCTCATCAATCCTCTTTGTTACTTCTTCAAAAAACTCAGTTAAGTTCATGAGACATGATTTCCCATGCACAAAGCCATGTTGACTACCAGTCCCTGCCTTTCCAAATAAGTGTATATCCTGTCCCTCAGGATTCGCTCCAACAACTTGCCCACCTCCGACGACTAGCTCACTGGTCTACAGTTCCCTGGCTGTCCTTACCACCTTTCTTTAATAGTGGTACCATGTTAACCAACCTCCAGTCTTCTGGCACATCATCTGTGACTATCGACGATACAAATATCTCAGCAATCACTTGCCTAGTTTCCCACAGAGTTCTAGGGTACACTTGATCAGGTTCTGGGGATTTATCTACCTTTATGCATTTCAAGACATCCAGCACTTCCTCCTCTGTAATATGGACATTTTTCAAGATGTCACCATCTATTTCTCTACATTCTATATCTTCCATGTCCTGATGAAAAATACAAATTTAGTATCTCCCCCATCTCCTGCAGCTCCACAAAAAGGCTGCCGTGTTGAACTTTGAGGGCCCTATTCTCTCCCTTGGTACCCTTTTGTCCTTAATGTATTTGTAAAACCCTTTGGATTCTCCTTAACCCTATTTGCCTAAGTTATCTCATGTCCCCTTTTGCTCTCCTGATTTCTTTCTTAAGTATACTCTTACTGCCTTTATACGCTAAGGATTCATTTGATCTATCCTGTCTATACCTGACATATGCCTAATACCATTAAAATTAGCCTTCCTCCAATTTAGAACTTCAACTTTTAGATCTGGTCTATCCTTCTTCATCACTATTTAAAAACTAATAGAATTATGGTCGCTGGCCCCAACATGCTCCTCCACGGACATCTCAGTCACCTACCCTGCCTTATTTCCCAAGACTAAGTCAAGTTTTGCACCTTCTTTGGTAGGTACATTCACATACAGAATCAGAAAATGTTCTTGTACACAATAAATTCCTCTCCATCTAATCCCTCAACTTTATGGCAGTCCCAGTCTATGTTTGGAAAATTACATCCCCCTACCATAACCACCCTATGATTCTTACAGATAACTGAGATCTCCTTACAAGTCCACACCAACCCTCCGAAGAGTAACCCACCCAGACCCATTCCCCTACACCTAACACTACGGGCAATTTAGCATGGCCAATTCACCCAACCTGCACATTTTTGGATTGTGGGAGGAAGCCGGAGCACCCGGAGGAAACCCACACAGACACGGGGAGAATGTGCAATCTCCACATAGACAGTCGCCTGAGGCGGGAATTGAACTCCAGTCTCTGGCGCTGTGAGGCAGCAGTGCTAACCACTGTGCCACCATGCCTCCTATTCCTACTCTCACTAGCTCATTGCACCGGGAGTAATCCAGATATTACTCTCCTCAAGGAACTCCTTTTTAAATTCCTGTCCAACTTTCTATATTCTCCCATTAGAATCTCATCCTTTTCCCATCCTATATCATTGGTTCCAATGTGTACAATGATCTTCTGCTGGCCCCTCTCCCATTTGAAAACATTCTGCAACCCCCTGACACATCCTTGATGCTAGCAGTAGGGAGGCAACACACCATCCTGATTTCTAGCTGCTGGTCACAGAAACATTTGTCTGTGCCTCTGACTAGAGAGTCCCCTAACACAATTGATCGCTTTGGAACCCGACGTACCCCTCATTACAATAAAGCCAGTCTTGGTACCAGAAACCTGGCTGTCTGTGCTACATTCCCCTGAAAGTCCATTGCCCCCTACATGTTCCAAAACAGCATACTTGTTTGAAATGGGGATAGCCACAGAAGACTCCTGCATTACCTGTCTACCACTCTTACCTTTCCTGGAGTTAACCCATCTATGTGACTTAATACTTATGACTTCAGAGACATATCTCAATAAAACATATAATCTATAAAGAACCCACTCTACTCACTATTGTAGATTTACAGCAAGGCTATACTTAAAACTATTCACTTATCTGTTTTTGTGCTGTGACCTCTCCCAAACAGGTTCCTCCAAGATCAGTTGTGAATTTCACTGTTTACGTTTTCATAGATGCAGTCCGATGTCCAGTGATGCATGGATTCAAACAGCAAAGGCAGTAGCTGCGCAGGTTCACTGCTATGTCAGTTTGCAGTGTGGATTTCTTTCTCTCGCTCTCCTGCACTGACCATGTGCTGCCTTTGTCTGTCTTTCTTCCTTTTCAAAATGCCATTGTTTTGACTTCTTTTTCTCCAAAGTTCCAAAACAATGCAACAGCATATAAAGCAGTAATTGCTGCTCCTGGAATTCAAGGAAATCACCCCCAACACCGAAAATACCTCAAAAAAAAGCAGCCTGTTACAGCCAGAACTGCATACTGTGCACAGAAGAATATTCTGGTGAATTGGGTATCTGAGAACCCGCCGGGCTTGCTGGGATGGCAGAAATTAATTATGGAGCACATTCCCTTGGACTTTTTCACAAACATGGTGCACCACAACAGAAACAATTTTTATAAGATACGACAGCCCTACTTGAGTTATTTGGATATAGATTTATCAGTTATCTTAACTGGGATGTTTGCTTAACCAGGATGATTGATTTGTCAAGCCCTGGGCCCTGGAGGGGGTCTCCCGAGTTAATATGGGTATGTATACAAAGCTCCCGTTCCTTTGTTTGGGAGCCTTGCGCCCAGCATAGCTGTTCTGTATTTTGTGGGGGTTTTTTTTGTTTTTTTTTTGCTTTTCTTTCTTTTTTTTGGTGTTGTTTTGCACAGTGTTAGTGTTTGCTTTGTATTATAGAGAAGGTTAGTAGTTAGTAGATAGTAGTTGTATTTTTTATGTCAGGATTTGGAGATGCCGGTGTTGGACTGGGGTGTACAAAGTTAAAAATCACACAACACCAGGTTATAGTCCAACAGGTTTAATTGGAAGCACACCAGCTTTCGGAGCGACGCTTCATCACCTGATGAAGGAGCGTCACTCAGAAAGCTAGTGTGCTTTCAATTAAACCTGTTGGACTATAACCTGGTGTTGTGTGATTTTTAACTTTGTACACCCCAGTCCAACACCGGCATCTCCAAATCATAAGTGAAAATGTGCATTGTGACCAAGATGTAAACTGGTTTCAGGCAGATTTAGAAAGGATTATCGAATATTAAAGATGGAATATAATGTGAAAAATGTGAGGTTATCCATGTTGGTGGGAGGCACAGATATAAATGGCAAGAAGTTGGAACATACAGATGTACAAAAGGACTGAAGTGACCTTGTCAATAAGTCACTGAACGCTAACATGCAGTTACAGCAAGCTTTAAGAAGGCCAATAGAATGTTAGCCTTTATTGCAAGAGGATTTGAGTAGAGGAGTAGTGAAGTTTTGCTTCACTTGGTTAGGTACTTGGTTAGACAACACCTGAAACACAATGGGAGGCAGATCTTGATGCAGTCAGTGGCTAAAATATAGAGTCATAGAGTCACACAGCACAGAATTAAGCCCTTCGGCCCAAATATTTCCAAAACTGAATGAGTTCTGCTTGCCAGGGTTTGACCCATCTCCCTCTAAACCTTTCCTATGCATGTACCTATCCAAAGGTCTTATAGTTGTTATAAGTGTATTTGCCTCTACCACTTCCTCTTACCACTTCCACATCCATACCACCCTCACTCCTCATGTTCCTTTTAAATCTTTCCCCTCTCACCTTAAACTTCTGCCCTCCAGTTTTGGACTCCCCTAACCTGGAGAAAATATTCACCTTATGCATGCCCTTCATGATTTTATAAACTTTTATAAGGTCAACCCCTCAGCCCTCTACGTTCCAGGGAAAAATGTCCCAGCATATCCAACCTCTCCTTAACCTCAAATCTTCCAGTCTTGGTTATATTCTTGTAAATCCATACTGTCTGTGTGCAGTTTGCACATTTTCCTCGTGTCTGCGTGGGTTTCCTCCGGGTGCTCCGGTTTCCTCCCACAGTCACAAAGATGTACAGGTCAGGTGAATTGGCTATGCTAAATTGTCCCGTAGTGTTAGGTGCATTAGTCAGAGGGAATTGGGTCTGGGTGGGTTACTCTTCGGAGGGTCAGTATGGACTTGTTGGGCCAAAGGGCCTGTTTCCACACTGTAGGGAATCTAATCTAATAATTTTTGCATTCTTTCCAGTTTAATAACAACCTTTCTACAACAAATGGATCAGAATTGCATGCAGTACTCCAAATGTGCCTTGTCAATGTCTTGTACAGCTGTAACGTGACATCCCAACTCCAGTACTCAGTGCTTTGACTGATGAAGGCATGCATGCTAAACACCATCATCACCCTGTCTACCTTTTTTGCCATCCACTATGCCACCAATTCTGCAAACTTACTAACTTTGCCTCCTATGTTTTCATCCAAATCATTTGTCGGAATGACAATGGACTCAGAACAAATCCTTGCTGCACACTGCTGGTTGCAGGCCTCCAGTCTACAAAATAACTGTTTTGAATGAAAGATGCAAACAAAAAAATCAGGCATCCCTCCCCACCTCCCAATACAGATCCCACTGGAGACACTTGGGATGAGGACAGTAGAATGTTAAATACAGAGTAAAGCTCACTCACCTCTTTTAAAACAGAAAAGTGAAAGAACCCCCAACTCCTAAACTGAAATAAAGTTCCAGTGATTCTCTGGAAAATAAACCAAATAAACAAACAAAAAATGGCTTTCCTTGACTCTGTCCCCACCAACCACTCTTGGGGCAGGGACAATAGGGGTTAAAATCTGGAATAAATGTTCCTTAACTCAGTGAAATGCAAAAGAAACTAAAAATCAAAGCTCTCAGTTCTGTCCCCACCAAATGCCTTGGGACAGGGATTACAATGGTCTAAAGGTCAAAGGGAAAGGTTCCTCTACCCATTGCAAATGAAAATAAAGTTCCCAATATGTAAACCCCATCGAGCACTTCTGGGGCAGGGACAACATGGAGTTAAAATAGAAGCTGCCTTGGCTCGTTCAAGTGGTTCAAAGTTGATACAAAAGGAAAACAAAACAGCCCTCTTCCTTGGGCACCAAACCAAAAACAAATACAAACTCACAATTAAACAGAAACTTGCAATATGCAAACAAAATAATAACTGAATCAGAATATCGTTATCCTGGCTGATAACGCACTTCAGCCCCAACAACATCCATTGGCCACAAAAGGCCTCTACCATATCGGTGACCACTGCATGCTCCCGTTCAGGGACACCCGACAATGGACGTAACTGTGAAAAAGGGGCAAACGGTCAGAAATGATGAGTCCCTCTAAACCGGCTGCTTGAATGTGTTAAGACCATCATGGCTAAGAGACAGTGAGGACTGCAGATGAGATCAGAGTGAGGAGATCAGTGTCGAAAAGTGTGACACTGGAAAAGCACAAGTCAGGCAGCATCCGAGGAGCAGGAGTTTCAACGTTTCGGGCATAAGCTCTTCATCAGGAATGTGGGGAGGTGGGGGAGTGGGTGGAAGGGGGCTGAGAGATAAATAGGAGGGGCGTGGGCTGGGGGGTGCAAGGTAGCTTGGAAGGTATTAAGTAGAAGCAGGTGAGAGGTAATGGTAATAGATCAAAGCAGAGGGTGGGACAGTTAGGTGGGAAGGAAGATGGATAGGTGGGACCATTTAAGAGGGTGGTGCTGAGTTGGAGGGTTGGATCTGGGATGGGTGGGGGGACGGGAGATGAGAAAACTGGTGAAATCGACTTTGATGCTGTGTGGTTGGAGGGTTCCAAGGTGGAAAATGACGTGTTCTTCCTCCAGGTGTCAGGTGGCTAGGATTTGGCAGTGGAGGAGGCCCAGGACTTGCATGTCCTTGGAGTGGGAGGGGGAGTTGAAGTGGCCAGTCTCAGGAGCAAAACCAGATGAAGGCTCTTGGACTTATCCACCCTTCTCCGCACCAGCTCCATAGCTAGGAAAGCTCAGCAGCATCTCTACTTTCTGCGCAGGCTGAGAAAAGCCCACCTCCTACACCCATCCTCACCACATTCTATAGAGGGTTAATTGAGGGTACCCTGAGCTGCTGCATCACTGCCTGGTTCAGGAATTGCACCATCTTGGATTGTAAGACCCTACAATGGATAATGATAACAGCTGAGAAGATCATCGGGGTCTCTCTTCCCACCACTACAGACATTTACACTACACACTGCATCCGAAAGGCTAACAGCATTGTGGCAGACCCTACACACCCCTCACTCAAATTCTTCTCCCTCCTGCCATCTGACAGAAGATACCAGAGCATTCAGTCTCTCACAGCCAGACTGTGAAACAGTTTCTTCACCCAAGCCATCAGGCTCCGTAACACAGTAGGATTGGACTCTTTCCCATCTGAAATCCTTTGCACAACTATGAATTGCTGCTAGAAAAATGTCTATTATTTATCATTCTTCTATTACACTGTAACTTTCATGTTTTGCACTTCTTACGCACTTTATGCTGTGTATTAGTGTGTAGTCTGTGCTGTCCATGTAATACCCTCAGTCATGGAGGAACGCTGTCTCGTTTTTTTACTGTATCTGTTGTATGTGGTAAAAATGACAAATAAAAACCTACTGTACTCTACTGGGTGCCCATAAATCATGAGTTTTGGGCTGAAGTACAAGCAAAATTTTAACAGCAGCCTCCACAAAAAACTAAAAAAGGGGCTGCAACCAGATGCTCTCAACATAAATATGAAACACCATTTCCTCCAAGCCACGGAATGTGCACTTGGTTGAGCACCTGGTAAATTTGCTAAGTCACTGGTTGCATGCAATCGATGCATCGAGAGGTTGATAGGTTAGGTTTGTTTTCATTAGCAAAAAAGGAGATTGAAGGGGACCTGATTGAGGTCTACAAAATCATGAAGGGTATAGACAGGGTATAGAGATAAGCTTTTTCAATAACAAGAGGTCATGCTTTCAAGGTGAGAGGTGAAAAATTTAAGGGGGATATACAGGGCACGTATTTTACACAGAAGGTGGTAGGTGCCTGGAATGCGTTGCCAACAGACGTAGTAGAGGCAGGCACGGTAGATTCATTTAAGATGCGTCTGGACAGATGCATGAGTAGGGGGATACAGATACTTAGGAATTGGGCGACAGGTTTAGACATTAGATTTGGATCAGCTCATGCTTAAAGGGCAGAAGGGGGTGTTCCTGGGCTCTAAGTTTTCTTTGTTCTTTGTTCAGCACTCTTAACCCTAGATCTCCATTTAAGATGGAAAGACTCCCTTAAAGAAAGCCCCCCACTGGGCATCTCCAACACCTGAAGGCAAAAGGCAAAACATCACATCAATTCATGTTCAGGCAATCAGCAAAGGTGCAGCATTGGAGATGTGTAGCAGTTCATGCAGAAGTCCACTGCATGCCTGAGCCACCTCAAGGTTAGAAACATATAAAACCTTGATGGGACTGAACAGGCTACATGTGGGAAGAATGTTCCCAATGTTGGAGATGTGCAGAATAAGGGATTACAGTCTAAGAATAAGACGTAAGCCATTCAGGACGAAGAAGAGGAAGAATTTCATCACTCAGAAAGCAGTGAACCTATGGAATTCTCTCCAATAGGCAGCTGTTGACTCCAGTTCATTAGATATATTCAAGAGGGAGTTGGACATGGTCCTTGCAGCTAAAGAGATGAAGGCGTATGGGGAGAAAACGCGAATGGCATACTGAGATTGCATGATCAGCCATGGTCGTATTAAATGGTGGGTGCAGGCCTGAAGGGGTGATGGTCTACTCCTACACCTATTTTCGATGCTTCTACGTACACCTGAGGTATCTGGGTCGAAAGCCTTGTCAGGCAAGCTGTGGATGACTCTGGTCATGAACTGGAGGTAGATCACAGTCAACTGCGCTGGTGTCATTCAGCCCACACCTCTGCCATCCAATGCATCCTCAACCCTGAACTGCCCTGCATCCAAGCTCTCTCCTCCCTTGTGGTCAGGGCAAACTTTATTGGAGGAGGAACCTGTACTTGAGCTCCCTGACGAAAGCTCCCTGTATAGGGAGAGCTCCAGCATGAGTCAACTATGTCCCAGACTATGATCAGGTCCAAATAGGAAGCAAGCTATTCCTGGAAGAAGATCCAAGGCTGGACCACACCTGGCATGTTGTAGCGGAGGCCGCACACCTGATGAAAGAAATATGTCATCCAAGAACTCCCCACCTACGTTCGGGACACCACCCACGCCCTCCACCTCCTCCATGATTTTCGCTTCCCCGGTCCCCAACGCCTTATCTTCACCATGGACATCAAGTCCCTGTACACCTCCATCCCCCATCACGAAGGACTCAAAGCCCTCCACTTCTTCCTTTCCCGCCGTACCAACCAGTACCCTTCCACTGACACCCTCCTTCGACTGACTGAACTGGTCCTCACCCTGAACAACTTCTCTTTCCAATCCTCCCACTTCCTCCAAACCAAAGGAGTAGCCATGGGCACCCGCATGGGCCCCAGCTTTGCCTGCCTCTTCGTAGGATATGTGGAACAGTCCATCTTCCGCAGCTACATTGGCATCACCCCCCAGCTTTTCCTCCGCTACATCGATGACTGTATCGGTGCTCCCACAAGGAGGTTGAACAGTTCATCCACTTTACCAACACCTTCCACCCCGACCTCAAATTTACCTGGACCGTCTCAGACTCTTCCCACCCCTTCCTAGACCTCTCCATTTCTATCTCGAGCGACCGAATCAACACGGACATTTACTATAAACCGACCGACTCCCACAGCTACCTAGACTACACCTCCTCCCATCCTGCCCCTGTAAAAACACCATCCCATATTCCCAATTCCTTCGTCTCCACCGCATCTGCTCCACCGCATCTGCTCCCAAGAGGACCAGTTCCAATACCGTACAACCCAGATGGCCTCCTTCTTCAAAGACCACAATTTCCCCCCGGACGTGGTCAACGATGCCCTCCACCGCATCTCCTCCACTTCCCGCTCCTCCGCCCTTGAGCCCCGCCCCTCCAACCGCCACCAGGACAGAACCCCACTGGTCCTCACCTACCACCTCACCAACCTCCATATACAGAGTATCATCCGCCGTCATTTCCGCCACCTCCAAACGGACCCCACCACCAAGGATATATTTCCCTCCCCTCCCCTATCAGCATTCCGAAAAGACCACTCCCTCCGTGACTCCCTCGTCAGGTCCACACCCCCCACCAACCCAACCTCCACTCCCGGCACCTTCCCCTGCAACCGCAAGAAATGCAAAACCTGCGCCCACACTTCCCCCCTTACTTCCCTCCATATCCGCCACAAAGGGATACTTCCATATCTGCCACAAATTTACCTGCACCTCCACACACATCATTTATTGCATCCGCTGCACCCGATGTGGCCTCCTCTATATCGGGGAGACAGGCCGCCTACTTGCGGAACGTTTCAGAGAACACCTCTGGGACACACGGACCAACCAACCCAACTACCCCGTGGCTCAACACTTCAACTCCCCCTCCCACTCCACCAAGGACATGCAGTCCCTTGGACACCTCCATCGCCAGACCATAGCAACACGACGGTTGGAGGAAGAGTGCCTCATCTTCTACCTAGGAACCCTCCAATCACAAGGGATGAACTCAGATTTTTCCAGCTTCCTCATTTCCCCTCCCCCCACCTTGTCTCAGTCAAATCCCTCAAACTCAGCACCGCCTTCCTAACCTGCAATCTTCTTCCTGACCTCTCCGCCCCCACCCCACTCCGGCCTATCACCCTCACCTTGACCTCCCTCCACCAACGCACTTCCAAAGCCCCTCCCCCAAGTCCCTCCTCCCTACCTTTTATCTTAGCCTGCTGGACACACTTTCCTCATTCCTGAAGAAGGGCTTATGCCCGAAACATCGATTCTCCTGTTCCTTGGATGCTGCCTGACCTGCTGCGCTTTTCCAGCAACACATTTTCAGCTCTGATCTCCAGCATCTGCAGTCCTCACTTTCTCCTCACCCCTGTTGGTCCCAAGCCATCATGCAAGCTGCCATTCTCTTACTCATCTGCCTTGGACTACAGAGTTCAATAAGGAAGACCACTGACCATAGACACAACTGGACAAGGCCAACTAGTAGATGCTGCTTTGAAGAAAATGTGAAGCAGCTGCATCTTGAAGGTAGGACATACGTTTAACAAGTTTTACAATGAATATTCGTGGTATTAGAGGCATGAACCTGACACAGGCATTTACTAACAAACTACAAGCACCCTACTATTTCAACCTGTCATTGGGGAAACAAAACACTGCATTGTGTGTAATTCAGTCCCCTGCAAACCATAATCTCCTTTCTGTGTACTCCATCAAATGTCCTGCCTTCATGACCTGCCAACCACCCATCAGCAATGACTGAAACAGGTGCTATACAGATTAAATTATAAATTATAAGTCATGTCACTGCTTTTGAATTTTGTACCTGTACGAATGTATCCTCATGTTTTGCTAACATTTGTAATTGCTGTCAGGTGCAGGAATGATGGAACATTCCTTTTGTGCCATAATAATTTTGTTGTTCTAACCCACAAAAGTGCTTTTAGCAATTAGTTCATCTGTATCTCTGGACCCCCTTTACTCTTCTACCCGATTTAGTTACTTATTTTCAAAGATGTAGATGACTTTTTTTTTCTGTATGAGTGCATTATCCTGCATTTATAAATGCAGAAGTTAATTTTTCATTTAATTTTACACTTGTACATAAAGTTCAATTCACTCAGATGTGAATTCTCTTTATGGAAGGCTATGGCCAAGTGGACAGTTTTAATCACTGGATTGTTAATCCAGAGACCCAAGTAATATTCTGGGGACCTGGGTTTGAATCCTGCCATCTTGGCAAATAGTGGAATTTGAATTTAATAAAAATCTGGAATTAAGACTTTAATGATGACTATGAATTGATTATTGGAAAACCCACCACGTCCCTGTGACCATGCATTCCCTTTGGCTAGTCTACCTTGTCTGCACATCCCTGGCCATTATGGGCAATATAGCATTGCCAATCCACCTAACTTGTACATCTTTAGACTTTGGGGTAAACCAGAGCAGCTGGAGGAAACCCGCACACAGACACAGGAGGAATATGAAAAATGCACACAGACAGTCACCCAAGGGTGGAATTGAATGTGGGTACCCGGTGTTGTGAGGCAGCAGTGCTAACCATGAACCAATGATTTCATTCAAGGGCAGCTATGGGCAGGCAATAAATGCTGGCCAGGCAGCATCGTCCATGTGTCCCATGAATGAATTAGGAAAACAAGGAATGCCAACACTTTAGGAAAATATCAATGCCCAACTCCAATCTGCCAGGTAAATGCTACTATTTTCTCTCCAATACCTTACACTCACTCCATCTCAGCTACTGAAGCTACCTCCTATTAAGGCTCTTGCTCTGTTATTCTCACCACTGTCTACAACATGGAACATGCCCCTTGACCCATGATGTTGTGCCAAACAGAACACCAAATTAAACTATCCCTTCTGCATGCCCTTGGTCCATGTCCCTCCATTCCTTGCACATTCATGAGCTCATCTAAAAGTCCCTTAAACACCCCAATTGTCTTTGATTCCATCAACACCCCTGGCAGTGCATTCCAGATTCCTACCGTCTGTATGTAAAAAAACTTGCCCCTCACAATTCCTTTGAACTTCCTCCTCTCACCTTAATTGCATGCCACCTGGTAGTAGACATTTCAACTTTGGGAAAAAAATTCTGACTGCCAACCCTATCTATGCATCTCATACTTCTGTAGACTTCTATCAGGTCTTCCCTCAGAGTCCGCCACTCCGGTGAAAACAATCCAAGTTTTACTAGCCTCTCCTTATAGCTTCTAATCCAGGCAGCATCCTAGTAAATTGACACCGTCTCCAAAGCCTCCATATCCTTCCTGTAAAGTGGCAACCAGAACTGAACACAATACTGTAAGTTAGGCCTAACCAAAGTCTTATAAAGCTGCAACATGACATCTTGACTCTGAGACTCAATTCCCTAACCAATAAAGGCAAGCACACCATATGCTTTCTTTACCACCATATTTACTTATGTTGCTACTTTCAGAGAGCTATGGACTTGAACCCCAAAATACCTGTGTACATCAATGCTGTTCAGGGTCCTTAATATCTGATCTCCCAAAGTACTGCACCTCACACTTACAAGAGTTGAACTCTATCTGCCATTTTCCTGCACACTCCACCAACTCATCCACATAATTTTGGAGCTTACAGCTATCCTCTACACTATCCACTACATGGCCAACGTTTTGTTTGCAAACTTCTTAATTGTGACGCACATTCAAGTCCAAATCGTTAATGTATAATGCAGGAGTCCCAATACCAAGCACTGCAGAACACCACTTGAAACAGATTTCCATTCGCAAAGGCAACCATCAACCATTACTCCTTGTTTCCTGTTACTAAGTCAACTTTGGATCCAATTTGACACATTACCTTGTATCCAATGAGCTTTTACAGTCTGGACTAGTCTGCCACGTGGGACCTTGTTAAATGCCTGACCAAAATATACATAGACAACATCCACGGCACTACCCTCACCAATATTCCTTGTCATTTCTTCAAAAAATTCAAATAAATTTTTAAGGCATGACCTGCCCTTAACAGAACCATACTGAGTAGTACAGACCTTTTAAGTAAGAAATTATCCAATCTCTCAGGATTAAATCTAACAATTTACACATCATTGAGGTAAGATTAACTGGCCTATAATTATTTCACATTTCTTTCATACCCTTTTTAAACAACAGAATCATATTTTCATTTCTCCAGTCCCCCGAACATCTCACCTGTATCTAATGAAGATTGGAAAATAATCCTCCAAGCATCTGTTATTTCCTCCCTAACATCCTTCAACATCCTGGGTAACAATCCAATCCTAGTAACTATCCACTTTCAAGGATTTCAGTATGATTATTTTGTTTAATGCCCTTCTCGCATTGCTATATCCATATCATCTCTATCTTTTGTGATGACATAGACAAAGAATCAATTTAAAATTCTTCCCATATCCTTTGCATCTTCAAGCCGATTCCCTTCTTCATCCCCGATAACATAGATCACAGAACAATACAGCACACGAGCAGCCCATGATGTTATGCCTCCATTTATTGCAATTTCATGTGCTTATCTAAAAGTCTCTTAAACACCCCTACACATCTACCTCTACCACTGCGCCTGGCAGCATATGCCACACTCCTACCACTCTCTGTGTAAAAAAAAACTTGCTCCCACGTCTCCTTTGAACTTTCCCCTTTTCAAGTTAAATGCATGCCCCGCAGTTTTAGACACTTCAACTCTGGGAAAAAGATTCTGACTGTCAACCCTTTCTGTGCATCTCATAATTTTATAAACTTCTATCAAGTCTCCCCTCAGCCTCTGCTGCTCCAGCGAAAACAAACCGGGTTTTTTCTAGCCTTTCCTTGTAGGTTAAACCATCTAATCCAGACAGCATCCTGGTAAACCTCTTCAGCACTCTCTCCAAAACCTCCACATCCTTCCTGTAATGTGACAACCAGGATTAAACACAATATTTTAAGTTAGGCCTAACCAAAGTCTTATAAAGCCACAACATGACATCCTGATTCTTATATTCAATTCCTTGGCAAGCAATTAAGGGAAGCACGCCACACACCTTCATTGGTGGCAGCTTTCAGGGAGCTATTGACTTGAACCCCAAAATCCCTCTGTACATCAAATGCTGATCAGGGTCCTGCCATTAACTGTATACTTCTCATTAACATTTGATCTCTCAAAGTGCAGCATCTCATATTTACCCAGATTAATCTCCATCTGCCATTTCTGCAGATATCAGCAACAAATCTATATCACGCTATATCCTTTGAGAACCTTCTACACAATCCACAACTCTACCGACCTTTGTACCGTCCACAAACCCACCCATCTACATTTTCATTCAAGTCATAGAATCAAAATGTCATAGAGATGTACAGCACAAAAACAGACCTTCTGGTCCAATACATCCTTGCAAGTCATTTATATATATCACAAATAGCAGCAGATCCACTATAGATCCCTGCAGAACACCACCAGTCACAGACCTTCAGCCTGAAAAAAAACCTGTCCACCACTACTCCCTGCCTTCTATGGGTGAACCAATTCTGAATCCATGCAGCCAAGTTATCGTGGATCTCATGCATCTTAATCTTCAAGCTGAGCCTACCATGAGGGACCTTGTCGAAAGCCTTACTAAAATCCATTGTAGACAACATCCAATGCTATACCCTCATCGATCACCTTTGTCACCTCCTCGAAAAATTCATCAAGTCTTTTGCTCGAAGGGAGCCCCAGTCAATATTGGGGGAATTTAAAGTCACCCACTATGACAACTCTGTTTTAATTGCATCCTTCCATAATCGGCCTACATATTTTTCCTCAATATCTTGGCAGGTGTTGGGGGGCCTATAGTACAATACTATCGGAGTGACTGCACACATCTAATTTTTGAGCTCAACTAATATTGCTTCAGTGGATAAGCCTCCAGTGTGTCCTCTCTGAGTGCAGATGTAACATTTATGGAAAATAAAGAACATGAAAGCATGGGAAGGGTTAAAGCATGAAGACCACTGGCAATCTGTGGTCTGTGGAAGGCAGGATGGGATAGGAATAGTGGAATGCTCTTACACCAATTGGCAAAGTAAGGTTAAGGCTGAAAGGTCACTGTGGCGAGATGAGATAACAGTTGATAGAGGTAGTTGCCCTGTTAAGTGTTATTATGACAGGATTGGGACCATAAATATTTGGGACATGACATTAAAATATCTAATTAATAGTTTGTAGAATCAGCTTGAGACAGGATACTATTGTAATAGATGGAACAGCTAAATATCTACCTGGATGCTGCCTGAACTGCTGTGCTTTTCGAGCACGACTAATCCAGAATCCTAAATATCTATCATGACAGGTTAGTCTGTCATCGAAGATCACTGTAGCATAGGTAATAATAAATATCTAATCATGACATTAGGAAAATATTAAGTAGGGTCTGCAATGAAAGATCATTGTTGCAAAGAGCTAGCAATAAATATCTAACCGTGACATTAGAATAACATTAAGTACAAGGTACAACTAAAGAGATAATGGGAACTAACATCATTGGTTTATTGTGTAGCTAGAGTGAGGTTCTTTGATTAATATAGTTGGACATGCTGATAAGCTAACAGAAACATGATAAAAAAAATATAAAAATCCACGGACCCTGAGGTTTGTGGGCATTTGAGAATCTGCTTTCTCAGTGTCACAGTTTTTTGTTTGCAAATAAAAGACCTACTTTTTGAAGAACTCTCTGCATCTCCTGGTGACTCTACATTTTCTCCATGACACATTCTCCCTGATTAGTAATGCAATTGTTCCACCTCTTTCACCTTCCTCATTGCCTTGTCTAAAACAATGAAACCTTGGAAAATTGAGCAGCCAGTCCTGTCCCTCTCTCAACCTAGTCTCTGTAACGGTCACATCATTATAGTCCCATGTACTGATCCAGGCCCTAAGCTCATCAGTCTTACCTATAAAACTCTTTGCATTGAAATAAACACACTTTAACCCATGAGTATCATTGTGTTCATTTACCTGTCTCTGTCTGTGCTTCCTTTCTAGTTTAACATAAAAAGAATAAACAAGAAGTACAGGAACAGGCCCTTTAGCCCTCCAAGCCTGTGCCAATCATCATGCCCTAACTAAACTAAAAAACAAACCTTCTGCCCTTATTTGGTCCATATCCCTCTATCCTGTCCCTATTTATGCAACCATCCAGATGCCTCAATGTCACTCATGTGCCTGCTTCCATTATCTCTTCTGGCAGTGTGTTCCAGGCTCCTACTACTCTGTGAAAAACGTACCCCACACATCTCCCTTAAACTTTCCCCTCTCCCCTTGAACCTGTGCCCCCTTGTAATTGAAACTTCAACCCTGGGAAAAAAGTCTCTGAATATCCATCCTATCTAAGCCTCCTATAATTTTGTAGTCCTCTATCAGGTCTCCTCTCAGCTGCCATCTTTCCAGTGAAAACAATCTTAGTCTTCTTAACATTTCCACATGGCCATCACCCTCAAGGATAGGCAACGTCCTGGTGAACCTCCTCTGCACTCTCTCCAAAGCTTCCACATTATTCTGGTTGTGTGGTGACTAAAATTGCACACAGTACTCCAAACATAGCCTAGCAAGGGTTTTATATAACTGCAACATGGTTTACCTACTCTTGTACTCCATGCCTTGGCCGATGAAGACAACAATGCCAGTTTTGTATCCATCTAGCCAGCCCACCCCAAATCGCATGTGATTTCAGTTTTTGTACCAATCTGCCATGGGGGACTTTATTAAATGCCTTACAAAAGTCCATATAAACTACACCCACAGTCTTTCTCTCATTAATTATCTTTGTCACCTCTTCAAAAATTTCAGTCAGGTTAGTGAGACATGGCCTTCCCCATCAACACCATGCTGCCTGTCACTAACTAGTTCATCTTCTTACAAATGTGCATTTACCTTGTCCCTCGGTATCTTCTCCAAGAACTTCCCCACTACAGACATCAGGCTCACCGGCCTATAATTTCCTGGATTATCCCTGTTCCCTTTCTAAAACAAGAGAACAACATTAGCTAATCTCCAGTCCTCTGGAACCTCACCTATGGTCGAAGAGGATGTGAAGATATTTGCTAATGCCCTATTTCTTCCCTTGCCTCTCGCAGTAACCTGGGATAGAGTTCATCTGGCCCTGGGGCCTTGTGTACCTTAATGCAATTTAGGATACCCAAAACTCACTTGTACAATATATTGACATTTTCCAGAGTATTCATACTCTTAGCCAGGCTGCTGCACAGAGAGACAGAGGTACCAGTCGCTGACAGGAGCTACGAGTGCTCAGTGTTTTATGAAAAACTGCTGACACACAGGGGAAATCAGCTTGTGAACTGAGAATAACCAGAGTCCAAATACTGCTTGGCATCAACTATATTTGGATGAGGGGCAATGCGGGAATTCTATCTCGGTCCTTGTTCCAGAGCCAATAAAGACATGCAATGAAGGGAAAAGCCTGAGCCAATGAGGAAAAGACGTCACAACTCAAGAGAGATAAAGGGAAAGGATAAAAGAAGACCCGAGAGGCATAGAAGCAGCAACAACTCCACAGACCCACCATCGCCAAAGCAGACCCCAGGCCAGGGATGTGGAGAGTGAAAGGAAGGACAGGGAATATTAGAGAACTTGAATGAGCGTATTATGAGAAACAAAGCTCACTCACTTCAATAATTTCAGTCCGAGACAAGATCTGAAGCAATCAGTATGTTTATTATACGCTTGCAAGCGTGGTGCCTAAAATAGACACGCAGAGTTTAGCAAGTACATATCTTATATAGGATTCACTACTCCAAACCCGGTGCCCATTACTATTGTTTATCCCTTGCCTTATCCGGCCTTGCGCATAACAAAGTACAAGTTTTACTCGGCCATTTCACCACATCCTGCTGTGGTCCATTGTTAGGTATATCCTTCTTCATGATTATCTACTTCCTCCACCTGTGCCATTTCCTCCCTTTCCCTAACCATATTGATCCTTATGACCTTTTAAGTGGGGTTTGTTTTTGTGTTTTTGCAAAAGTGGGAAACAGATGCTTATAACTACTGCTTGTACAAGCATATCTGGCTTAACCTACATCCTCACAGTACCTTATCTATTTGTCTACCATTGTTAGCAGGCACGTTTCATTCTCGCATTCACATTTTAGCTCATCCAAAAACAATTATATATTTCCTCCACATAGTTTTCATTCTTGTTGACTCAGCTCTTGGTTGAAACAGTTATACACTGGTGTGAGTGCATTTACCTTGCATACCTAATTATAATTGCAGAAGTAACACTACTTACCTATATCCCACATGTATCAATATTTTTTTTAAAGTTATGGTGGGAAAACATATAAGTGCTAGTTTGTAATAGAACATATAAGAAATAAATGCATGGTTGAATACATTAATGAAGTTAGAAGAATTGTCTCATCTCCCTGTACAGGCCAGCAGCTCCAGCTGGTGATTGCCGGACTCAGACAGCAGCAGATGGTCGCTGGACTCAATCAGGTATTAACAGATTTTGGAGGCCCTGCAGGATGGGCTTGAGCGTAATCCCTCCACCGAGTCAGCAGGGGACTCCAGTCAGACCGAACCGGAACCTTCGGTTCAAGAATGACAGCGGGAAGCCCGGGTTAAACTGGAGCGGCAACGTGCAGAGAGAACGTTTCTCTGCTGATTCAGTCAGCGGGAGTCTAGAGAGAAGGTTTCTCTGTTGAGTCAGCAGGAGACAAGAGTCAGATAGGACGATAGTCTGGGGTTAATCTGTAACGAACAGACAGTTATTCTATAACATGACAGCTGTGTTCTTGTGCAACCCCACGTTAGAGAATAATCATGCTTTAGAAACAGCGTTTAAAGACAGCAAACACACTCTTTAAAAGTTCGCACGTTAGGAACAGCGTCCCCATCCTGTCAATCGCAGTGCAATGAATTCATATTGTAACTATTAGACCTGTAACTAATAGAATATGATGAAACAAGGGGAATGGACCGCCTTGATTGGACAGAACTCCTCCAGAAATACACAATAGAGTGGGGTCATAATATGGGGAGTATTCGTGTCATGGCAGGGACGAGGGACAACCTGCTGGGGAAGCCATCTGGAAAGTTACCCAAGCACACATGCCAGATAAGAAATTAAGGCAGTAGCGATTAGCTGCTGTTGGAGGAATTAATAGAATGCTGAGAGCAGGTTAGATTAGAGAAAGAAGATAAGATTAGATTAGATTAGATTACTTACAGTGTGGAAACAGGCCCTTCGGCCCAACAAGTCTACACCGACCCGCCGAAGCGCAACCCACCCATACCCCTACATTTACCCCTTTAACCTAATACTACGGGCAATTTAGCATGGCCAATTCACCTGACCCGCACATCTTTGTGACTGTGGGAGGAAACCGGAGCACCCGGAGGAAACCCACGCAGACACGGGGAGAATGTGCAAACTCCACACAGTCAGTCGCCTGAGTCGGGAATTGAACCCGGGTCTCTGGCGCTGTGAGGCAGCAGTGCTAACCACTGTGCCACCGTGCCGCCCAAATAATAAGAGACGTTGTGAGGAGGTGGTCCACCATAGTGAAAAGGTAACTGACCTGCAAGGTCAGATGTGCAGACTTGGTACATATGAACTAGTACTAGATGCAATGTGAGAAACCGATTAGGGAAAGGAGCAGGCAAGAGGGAGAAGCCCAAATAGCTAAAGTAGAGGTGGAGGGGTGGAAGCAAAAATGAGGTGATTTAAAAGCTGCAATGAATGTGATTCAGAGTGCAGCTTAGGAAAAAAAGTAGTAATGCTGATGATCTCACAAAGTGTCAGAAACAGGTGGAAAGGCGATAAGGTCAGCTAGCTGTGCAGAGAGGCATAATATGTGCTTTTACACCTGAAATAGGTGAGAAGGTGCTGAAGGGGGTGTAGATTGGGATGGTTTAGCCAATGAAGTGGCTAGGTACGGCTATGATGACAAGGATCCCATACCAGAGGATCCTCCGCCAGCCTATGACCAAGGATCAAAGACCCCGTTGGTTCTGATGGCTTCCCCCCCCCCCCCCCCCCCACCCCACCATTAACCATTAGAACAGGTTGAGGGGAGGATGGTGAGGAGGTAATGAGTGTAATGTGTTCCACCCCATTAGGAGAACAACCGTTCAGGGATATTGCCAAAGACATTGGGACATGTGATCCGAATGAGTTGTTCCAAACGGTCAGTCAACAGAGAGAAATACATGGTTCAGAATAATGCAGAGGAAAGGAAATTCATAGTGATGTGCCCACACCCACATATATATTCTACCTTACCACAAGAGCAGAAAATTAGTTGAGGCATATATGAGGCTTTAAAAGTACAGGTGTTGACTGTCATGGGCATTAACAGAGGGGAACCAGTGGTGCTAACAAAGTGCTATTAAAAGAAAGGTGAATTCTCCACAGCATTTGCAGAACGTCTTTGAGTGGTGTTACAGGGGACTACATCCTTGGACAGGAACAATCTGAAGGAAGGGGCTGAGAACCACTGGCTGAGATGGCTGATGTTGCATGGCACTGAGGAGTCAAGGAGGGAATTAGAACAGTTTGATCCCACTTATGCACACAGAGGCCTGGATGATTAGGAAAGATGACTAGGGTATGGGAAAAGGAATCAGCAAAATTACCCAGGGCCTCTGGGGGAAGGATGATGTCTGTCAAAGGATAAGACAGCTACCTGGGGGGGGGGGGGGGGTCATGTTCAGACAGCACCTCCTCCAGCCTACCTAACAGTAGATAGTGGTAGAGGCAGAGGCAGAAGAACTGTCTCAGGAACAGGGAGAATTCAAAGTGGGGTGTACAAGTTCTACAATTGTAGCCAAGAGGAACATTTTGTGGGATCCCAAACCACCATCAATACCACCCATGTCACAGACTGGAAAATTCAAAGTAAAATCGTTTTAAGTGGATTTAAGAGACATTCACAAGTGGGACATGTGAGTGTATCATTGGAGGTCAGTATGGAAGATGTGATATTAAAACACACAGTAGTCCTTATTAAGTTACTAGAGAACAAGAACATAATATATTAAGGACAAAAGGCTAACTAGGGAGAGAATACGGCCTCTCTAATATCAGCAAGGCGGCCTTTGTGTGAAGCCACATGAAATACTAAATGAGTATTTTGCATCAGTGTTTACTGTGGAAAAGGAGATGGAAGATATAGAATGTAGGGAAATAGATGGTGACATTTTGAAAAATGTTCACATTACAGAGGAGGAAGTGTTGGATGTCTTGACACGCATAAAAGTGGATAAATCCCCAGGACATTATTAGGTGTACCCTAGAACTCTGTGGGAAGCTAGGGAAGTGATTGCTGGGCCTCCTACAGAGATATTTGTATCATCGATAGTCACAGGTGAGGTGCCGGATGACTGCAGATTGGCTAACATGGTGCCACTGTTGAAGAAAGGTGGTAAGGACAAGCCAGGGTATGATAGACCAGTGAGCCTGACGTTGGTGGTGGGCAAGTTGTTGGAGGGAATCTTGAGGGAAATGATGTACATGTATTTAGAAAGGCAAGGACTGATCAGGGATAGTCAGCATGACTTTGTGCGTGGGAAATCATGCCTCACAAACTTGATTGAGTTTTATCAAGAAGTAACAAAGAGGATTGATGAGGGTAGAGCTGTAGGCGTGATTTTATAGACTTCAGTAAGGCGTTCGACAAGGTTCCCCATGGGAGACTGGTTAGCAAGGTTAGACTCATGGAATACAGGGAGAACGAGCAATTTGGATACAGAACTGGCTTGAAGGAAGAAGACAGAGGGTGGTGATGGAGGATTGTTTTTTAGACTGGAGGCCTGTGACCAGTGGAGTGCCACAAGGATCAGTGCTGGGTCCACTACTTTTCATCATTTATACAAATGATTTGGATGTGAGCATAAGAAGTATAGTTAGTAAGTTTGCGGATGACACCAAAATGGGAGATGGAGTGGACAGCGAGAAAGGTTACCTCAGATTACAACGGGATCTTGATCAGATGGGCCAATGGGCTGAGAAGTGGCAGATGGAGTTTAATTTAGCTAAGTGTGAGGTGCTGCATTTTGGGAAAGCAAATATTAACGGGACTTGTACACTAATGGTAAGGTCCTCGGGAGTGTTGCTGAACAAAGACACCTTGGATTGCAAGTTCATCTGTCCTTGAAAGTCGAGTCGCAGGTAGATAGGATAGTGAAGGCATTTGGTATGCTTTCCTTTATTGGTCAGAGTATTGAGTACAGGAGTTGGGAGGTCATGTTGCAGCTGTACAGGACATTGGTTAGGCCACTTTTGGAATATTGTGTGCAATTCTGGTCTCCTTCCAATCAGAGAGATGTTGTGAAACTTGAAAGAGTTCAGAAAAGATTTACAAGGATGTTGCCAGGGTTGTAGGATTTGAGCTATGTGGAGAGGTTGAATAGGTTACATCTGTTTTCCCTGAGGCTGAGGGGTGACCTTATAGAGGTTTGTAAAATCATGAGGGGCATGGATAGGATAAATAGACAAAGTTTTTTTTTCCAGGGGTGGGGAGTCCGGAACTAGAGGGCATAGGTTTCGGGTGAGAGGGGAAAGATACAAAAGAGACCTAAGGGGCAACTTTTTCACGCAGAGGGTGGGTACATGTATGGAATGCCAGAGGAAGTGGAGGAAGCTGGTACAATTACAACATTTAAAAGGCATCTGGATTGGTATATGAATAGGAAGGGTTTGGAGGGATATGGGCCAGGTGCTCGCAGGTGGGACTAGATTGGGTTGGGATATCTGGTCGACATGGACGAGTTGGACCGAAGGGTCTGTTTCAGCACTGTACATCTCTATGACTCTGTGACTAAGTAAGCCTGGATGCAGTAAATGTAGTAGAACCTTTACCGGATACAATGAATTTGATCATTGATTGTATGGCCTGTACTTCAGAAGAGGACCAAGGCTAGAGATACCAGCTGTGTGTTAACTATAATTGGCACTAATTTGTTACAGCTTCATGCACACAAGTTCCAGACTGGGTGTCGGGTGAACAGTTCGCAAAATGGGTCGGAGAAGAGCAACCCCAATGTCACCTCAGAATTTTGACCTTAACTAATAAGGTGATAGGTACCTGTGACAAGGATAAAGGGAAATACGATGTTGGGGCAGTGCTTCATACTCCCTGCCACAGGAATAATCTTGCCTACCCTTTAAAAAGAGTCCACAATGTGGACAAATTTGAAGGTACTTGGATATCTTTAAGCAATCCACCATCTCATGCTATTATAATGGATATTGCTGAGAAAGGAGTTGATTTTGTCCAAAACCAACTGGAGGGGATTACTGGGCCTGTCCTGAAGAGATTACGAGGTAGAGACTTACAGACTGGGATTTCAGTACATATGGAAACTGTTCATTATTGATTCTGCCTTTTAACAACCAGTCTTTGCTACAACTTGCCCTTGTCAGGCAAACATAGCCAAGGCAGTTTATGAATTAAACCAAGGGATGGAGACAGTACCCTTTCGAAGAATACCATGTAACCATTAACAATGTAACCTCTGATCTGGTTATTAGTGAACAAGTTCTGCCTCAGCCAGTAAAGGCAAACCTCACGATCCAACAGACCAAGAGGTATGTTGCCATTGAGTTACCACCCATTCTGCACCTGACAACAGATTGGACATGTACAGTGGGAGAAGGAAAAGAAATAATCCATCAATAGACTAAACACACTAAAATAAGTAGACTCATGTGGATAAAGCGAAGATGTTATTGCAGGATCCCGGATTGTGGGATAGATTCAAATACATCCATAGATCGGAATTCTATGGCATACTGCCGTAGCAGTGATTCTATGTACATTGGTAATCATGATACTCAGTGTATGTCACCTGAGAAGGTGGAAAAATAAAATTGTATGAAGATTGGTAGTACAGGCGATAATGAAATAGAAGGAACATTATGGTCACACTGTGTAAATTAAGATATGTACACATTTTTGATATATACACTTTTGTACATACTCTATTATAACAATATAACACTGGGGAACACTGACAATCCCATGAGTGGTCCACAGAAAGAGACAGAGAATGATCCTAAGATAAGTATCTTTGGATCAAGAGGGGGGAGATGTTAGCCAGGCTGCTGCAGAGAGAGTGACAGGGAGACCAGTCACTGACAGGACCTAGGAATGCTAGCAGTGTTAAAAATAAACTGCTAACACACAGGGAAAAAAACAGCTTGTAAACTGAGAATTACTTGAGTCCAGGTACTGCTTGGTACCAATTATATTCTGCAGAAAAAAAAAAGAAGGATGAGGTAATGGAGAAACATTATTTGGTCGAGGGGCAATGAGGTAATGCTACCTAGGTCACTGGTCTAAAACCACTAAGGTAAAGACACGCAATGAGTGGGTGAGCCTGAGCCAATGGGGAAAAGGCACCATGTCTCAAGAGAGATAAAGGAAAAGGATAAAAGAAGACGCTGGAAGCAGAGAGGCAGCAACAATTCTGGAGACCCACCATCACAAAAGCAGTCTTGGGAGGAGCGTATCAGGAAAGTGAGGCAGAATCTGGGCAGATGGAGGCTACGGTCGCTCTCCATCACGGGAAAAAACCTGGTCATCAGGTGTGAGGCACTGTCAGTGTTGTTATATGTGGCACAGGTCTGGCCCATTCCCAGAACCTGTGCCATTGCAGTCATCTGGGCCATCTTCCATTTTATGTGGAGATCAAAGATGGACCGGGTCCGAAGGGACTCGATGTATACAGATCTGGGCAACAGGAGAAAAAAACACACCCAATGCCAACCTCACCCTGATGGCCACCTTTGTGTGTGGCTGCATCAAGCTGTGCATAGCTCTCCAGTATGCAAACACCAAATGTCACTACGTACTGAGGTTCTACCTGTCCCCGGTGTTGCGAAGGATGGGCCTGGCCTCGCTGCCGCGGAACGCCCAAGTAGTTGGACTGTTCTGTATCACCTATCCTTCGTGGAGAAATTTATGAAGAAAAACAGCTTTGACCACAAGTTCACCAGGAAGTGGTCAGCACGTAGTGTCCTTGAGATTCTTTGGGAAAAGGAGAGGGCGGATCCTGTCGAGCGGTTCCCTGTGCAGAATGCCTCATCGCCAAAACTTTACAACAAGCACTAAGACATGGCTTGGTTGGTGGTGAGAAGGGCTCTGGCTGTGAGATCCTTTATACATGCCTGGACTCTCTGCCGCACTGCACGCTGCCCTCGAAGCGGCTATGGAGGGGACGAGACTGTCACACACCTCCTTCTGGAATGTGCCTATGCAAAGGAAGTCTGGAGATGAATGCACTGGTGTCTGTCAAGGTTCGTCTCGAGCAGCGCCGTGACACGGGACTCCGTGCTCTACGGTCTGTTCCCTGGGACGCACACTGAGACGAACATCAACTGTGCCTGGAGGATCATCAACTCGGTCAAAGACGCTCTTTGATCTATCCGAAACCTGTTGATCTTCCAGCTGAAGGAGTTAACCCCGACTGAGTGCTGCGAACTGGCACATTCCAAGATCCAGGACTATGTGTTGAGGGACGCGCTGAAGCTTAGGGCAGCTGCCACCAAGACGCGGTGGGGAAAGACCGCCGTGTAATGTCTGCCTGCCAAAGAAGAACAGGGGGCCCACTCAGTAAGTGGGCTTCGCTGAAGCCTCAACAAAATACCTGGATGGTAAATGTACAGACCTGTATATACAAATGACTAATTCCAATCTCTGTATGTAAAGAAATGGAATATATACGTATGTATGGCATGACCAATTTATGAATATCAAAATAATTTTATGAATAAAGTATATTTTTGAAATAAAAAAGACTGTATGTCAGGGACATGGGGAGAGAGAGAGAGGGAGAGAGATAGAGAGAGAGAGAGCAGCATCTAGCCAACGTCAGCCCTCAGAGGCAGCAAAACAGTTACGCAGATTGAGTATTACCTTTTGTATTCTGTGACTACTCAGGAAATATCAGAGGACTGAAGTAGGTGTATAAAAAGATTTTAAACTCAGTTTGTGGGAAAATATATAAGCTCCAGTTTGTAATAGAACACCAGAAATAAATGCATGTTTTAATACATTAATAAAGTAACTTGTGAAGTTATAAGAATTGACCCTTCTCCTCTCTGTACACATCAGCAACTGCAGCCAGTGATTGCCAGACTCAGACAGCAGCAGGTGGTTGTTGGACACAATCAGGCACTAATTGCAAAACAGACACTCACCCTGACACCAACATCAGTCACATACTTCTCCTTGGTGAATACTGATAAAAAGTACTCATTAACGATCTCTCCCAGTTCCTGTAGCTCCAAGCATAACTTCCTTCCTCTGTCCTGGAGGAGGTCTACTCTTTCCCTTGCTACCCTCTTTCTTCTAATATATGCCTTGGGATTCTCCATGACCCTGTTTGCTAAAGGCATTTCATGGCCCCTTTCCTAAATCCACATTTAAGTTCCTTCCTAATTTCTCTATACTCCTCAAGGGCTTCATCAATTTGTAGCTGCCTAGACCTAACGTACACTTCCTTTTTACTTTTGACTAAGCTTACAGTTTCCCTTGTCATCCATGATTTCTGAATCCTGCTATTTCTATCCTTCTGTTTTGCAGGGTCATGCATGTCCTACACTTTAATCAACTGGTCTTCAAAAGCCTCCTAATCCTAACATCTACCTTCCCCTCAATCTCTCCACTTGCTGACCTGCTGCTTTGGTTCTCAGCCCCTGCCACTCTAGTTTAACCCCTCCTGAGTAGCAGTAGTGAACCTTCCTGCAAGGATATAGGTTTCCCTCTAGTTTAGGTGAAACATGTCCCTCTTATACAGGTCACCCCTGCCCCAGAACAGATCCCAATGATCCAAAAACCTGAAATCCTGTCCCATTCACCAGCTCTATAGCCACACATTCATCTGTTCTACCTTTCTATTCCTTGCCTCGCTAATGTGTGGTACTGATAGTAACCCAGAGCTTACTATCTCAAGGTGCTGCTTTTCAGTCTCTTTCCTAACTCCCTGTACTTACTCCACAGGTCCTCACCTCTCTTTCTACCTATGTTGTTGGTACCAATGTGGACAAGGATCTCTGGCTGCATACCCTCCCCTTAAGATTTGGAGATGCCGGTGTTGGAGTGGGATGTACAAAGCTAAAACTCACACAACACCAGGTTATAGTCCAACAGGCTTAATTGGAAGCACTAGCTTTCGGAGCTCCCTCTTTCATCAGGTGGTTGTGGAGGACACAATTGTAAGACACAGAATTTATAGCAAAAATATAGTGATGTAACTGAAATTATACATTGAAAAATACCTTGATTGTTTGTTAGGTCTCTCACCTGTTAGAATGACCATGATAGTTTCACTTCTTTCATATGTAAATCACAAAACATTTTTTAAAAGTTACATTCTCAGGTTAACTGTAATAATTGGTGTCAGTGCAGATAAGATGTTGAAGGTGTTAGTCCCCTGTGTTCTGTTGTCTGTGCCATAATGTTTAGACTGATTCTAAACTAAAAAATGAGTTAACAGAGTCTTATATAGATTCATGCAGTTTTTGAGCAAAGTACAATGTAACTCTGCAAGTACAAATTCACTCCACAAATGTGTGTGTGTGAGTATGTCTGGGCGGGTTGTGAGTGCCTGTGAGAGAGAGTGTATGAGTGTAAAGGGGCCTAAGTCTGTGAGAGGGTGCATGTGTGAGTGTGAGAATGTGTGTGTGTCTGTAGGAGTGTGTGTGTGTCTGGGGTGAGGGGTTGTGAATGTCTGTGAGAGAGAGTATATATGTGTGTGAGTGTAAAGTGGTTTAAGTCTTCGAGAGGGTGCATGTGTGAGTATGAGAGTGTGTGTGTCTGTAAGGGTGTGTGTGTGTCTGGGGTGGGGGGTTGTGAGTCTGAGAGAGTGTATATGTGTGAGTGTAAAGGGGTCTAAGTCTGTGAGAGGGTGCATGTGGAGTGTGGGAGTGTTTGTGTCTGTGTATAGGTGTGTATGTGTGTGTATAGGAGTGCCTGTGTGTGTGTGCTTGTGTGAGTATGTGTAGGAATGTTTGTGTGTGTGTGTGTGTATAGTGCAATGGTGATCATCTGTAGTGTTACATGAACCCAAGTTACATGGTCCCAGTTGAGGCCCTCCCTATGGATACTGAGCTTAGCTATCAACCTCTATTCAGCCACATTTTGCTGCTGCCTGTCCCGAAGTCCGCCTTGGAGGATGGTCACCCGAAGGTTCAAGATCGAATGTCCTGGACCACTGAAGTGCTGTCAAACTGGAGGGAACACTCCTGTCTGTTGATTGTTGTGCGGTGCCCATTCACCCGTTGCTGAAGTCTCTGCTCGGTTTCACCAATGTATCATGCCTCAGGGCATCCTTGCCTGCAGTGTATAAGATTGACAACATTGGCTGAGTCGCATGAGTATCCGCCACAGACATGGTGGGAGGTGTCCCCACACGTAATGGTGGTATCTATGTCCACACTCTGACACGTCTTGCAGTGCCTACTGTGACAGGGTTGTATGGAGTTGTCCTGAGAGCCGGGCAGCTTGCTACGAACAACGATCTGTTTGAGGTTTGGTGGTTGTTTAAAGGCGAGCAATGGAAGCGTGGGGAAGGTCTTGGCAAGGTGCTCATCCTCATTGATAATGTGTTGCAATCCGTGAAGAACATGGTGTAGATTTTCAGCTCCTGGGAAGTACTGGACAAAGAAGGGTACCCTGTCAGTTGCAGCACATGTCTGTCTCCTGAGGAGGTCATTACGGTTCCTTGCTGTGGCATGAGGGAACTGGCAGTTGATGAGTTGAGCATCATACCCCATTCTTATGAGGGCATCCCTGAGTACTTCCAGGTGCCCGTCACGTTCCTCCTCATCTGAACAGATCCAGTGTACATGTAGGGCTTGTCCATAGGGGATGGCTGTTTTAATATGTTTTGGGTGGAAGCTGGAGAAGTGTAGCATTGTGAGGTTGTCTGTGTGTTTGTGGTAGAGTGTGGTGCAGAGGTGTTCATCCTTGATGGAGGTGAATGTCATAGAGTCATAGAGATGTACAGCATGGAAACAGACCCTTCGGTCCAACCCGTCCATGCTGACCAGATATCCCAACCCAATCTAGTCCCACCTGCCAGCGCCCGGCCCATATCTCTCCAAACCCTTCCTATTCATATACCCATCCAAATGCCTCTTACCAGCCTCCACCACATCCTCTGGCAGCTCATTCCATACACGTACCACCCTCTGCGTGAAAACGTTGCCCCTTAGGTCTCTTTTATATCTTTCCCCTCTCACCCTAAACCTATGCCCTCTAGTTCTGACTCCCCGACCCCATATTTATCCTATCCATGCCCCTCATTATTTTGTAAACCTCTATAAAGTCACCCCTCAGCCTCCGATGCTCCAGGGAAAACAGCCCCAGCCTGTTCAGCTTCTCCCTGTAGCTCAGATCCTCCAACCCTGGCAACATCCTAATAAGTCTTTTCTGAACCCTTTCAAGTCTCACAATATCTTTCCGATAGGAAGGAGACCAGAATTGCACGCAATATTCCAACAGTGGCCTAACCAATGTCCTGTACAGCCGCAACATGACCTCTCAACTCCTGTTCTCAATACTCTGACCAATAAAGGAAAGCATACCAAACGCCTTCTTCACTATCCTATCTACCTGCGACTCCACTTTCAAGGAGCTATGAACCTGCACTCCAAGGTCTCTTTAGATTAGATTACATTACATTACATTACAGTGTGGAAACAGGCCCTTCGGGCCCAACAGGCCCAACAAGTCCACACCGACCCGCCGAAGCATAACCCACCCATACCCCTACATTTACCCCTTACCTAACACTAGGTGCAATTTAGCATGGCCAATTCACCTGACCTGCACATCTTTGGACTGTGGGAGGAAACCGGAGCACCTGGAGGAAACCCACGCAGACACGGGGAGAACGTGCAAACTCCACACAGTCAGTCGCCTGAGGCGGGGATTGAACCCGGGTCTCAGGCACTGTGAGGCAGCAGTGCTAACCACTGTGCCACCGTGCCGCCCACGTGTTCAGCAACACTTCCTAGGACCTTACCATTAAGTGTATAAATCCTGCTAAGATTTGCTTTCTCAAAATGCAGCTCCTCGCATTTATCTGAATTAAACCCCATCTGCCACTTCTCAGCCCATTGGCCCATCTGGTCCAGATCCTGTTGTCCAAGAATGAGATAGATAGTAGAGAGTAGCCCATGGTGAGTTTGATGGTGGGATGAAACTTGTTGATATCACTGTGTAGTTTTATCAGTGATTCCTTGTCATGGGTCCAGAGGAAGAAAATGTCGTCACTGTACCTGGTGTATAATGTTGGTTGGAAATCCTGCGCAGAGAAGAAGTCTTGTTTGAACCTGTGCATGAAGATGTTGGCATATTAGGGTGCAAATTTGGTCCCCATGGCTGTTCCATATGTCTGGATGAAGAACTGGTTGTCAAAGGTGAAGACGTTGTGATCGAATATAAAGTGGCTGAGTTGTAGGACAGTGTTGGAGATTGGCAGTTATTGGTGTTGAGTACTGAGACTGTTGCCGTGATGCCATCATTGTGGGGGAAGCTGGTGTAGAGTGCTGAAACGTCCATTGTGACGAGGAACGTTCCCGGTTTGATTGGTCCGTGGTGCTGGATTTCTGTAAGAAATCCGTAGTGTTGCGACAGAAACTGGGGATCCCCTGTACAATGGATTTCAAGACGCCTTCGACATAGCCGGAGAGATTCTCACACAGGGTCCCACTGCCTGATACGATGGGACATCCTGGTGTGTTGGCTTTGTGTATCGTTGAAAGGCAGTAGAAGTCACCCAAGCAAATGTATGTGGGATGAGGGCGCATCGGGAACTCTGAAGGACTGGATCCAAAGTCCTGATCAATATGTTTAGTTCACGGGTATGCTGTTTGGTCAGATCAGCTGGTAGTTGCCTGTAGTGTTCCTGGTTGTTCAGTTGTCGGTACACATCCTTGTAGTAATCTGTTCTATTCTGAATGACAATGGCTCTTCCTTTATCTGCTGGTTTGATGACAATATTGTGATTGGTTTTGAAAGCATGGATGGTGTTGCGTTGTGAATGGATGATGTTTTGCTCTACCTGTGAATACAGCTGATGAACCTGACATTTATATATTTCCTGACGGCTTGAACAGACATGTCAAGCCCAGTGCAGCAGCTCCGGTGGGGTTCAAGTTGACTCCTTCTTTGGTTGCTCCTCTATAGATCCCTGTGATGACTGTTCTAGTTCATCATTGGGTTGATTGGGATCTCTGTTGGCACCTTGAAATTGAGACCACTGCTCAGGACTTCAATCTCTTCTGGTCAAAGGGTGTGGTCCGATAAATTGACAATCGACTTCCCCGCAGTGATAATGTTATCTACTGTGGTGCCCTTAAGAGGGTTGTGGATGTATGTTTGTCTCAGTGCTATGCGGTCCTTCACTTGGAGCTGGTGTACTTGGTCACAGCCTTGGTGCCCTCCAACATGGTGTGCTTGGCCAGCTCCCTGGGCAGCAGCAGCCGCAGCCGCAGCCGCACGGCAGTCTGGATCTCCCTGGAGCTGATGGTGCTGCGCTTGTTGTAATGGACCAGGCGGGAAGCCTCCCCCCGCGATACCCTCGAAAATATCGTTTACGAGCGAGTTTCTGATGCTCATGGACTTGGAGGAGATGCTGGTGTCAGGGTGAACCTGTTTCATCACTTTGTAGATGTAGATGGAGTAACTTTCTTTCCTGGACCGCCTCCTCTTCTTGCCGCCCTTCACTGGCGCCTTCTTCACTGCTTTCTTAGTGCCCTTCTTGGAGGGTTACTGCGCTTTCTTTTCCTCTGCCATCGTCCCACTCAATGTAGTGCCCAGAAGCATTTTTTTTTATTTCAAAAATATACTTTATTCATAAAATAATTTGATGGTCTGTACAGTTGGTCATGCCATTCATATGTAAACATGTACATACAGAGATCAGAATTTATCATTTTTATACAGGTCTGTACATTTTTCAATCATATGCCCATATGATTAGCTGAGGCATCAGCAGAGCCCAAATGACTGCATGGGCCCCCTGTTCTTCGTTAGGCAGGCAGACTTTACACAGTGGTCTTTCCCCACCGCGCCTTGGCGGCAGCTGCCCCAAGCTTCAGCGCATCACTCAACACATAGTCCTGGACCATGGAATGTGCCAGTCTGCAACACTCAGTCGGGGTCAACTCCTTCAGCTGGAAGATCAGCAGGTTTCGGACCACCCAGAGAGCGTCCTTCACCGAGTTGATGATCCTCCAGGCACAGTTGATGTTCGTCTTGGTGTGCGTCCCAGGGAACAGACCGTAGAGCACGGAGTCCCGCGTCACGGCGCTGCTCGGGACGAACCTCGACAAACACCACTGCATTCCTCTCCAGACTTCCTCTGCATAGGCACATAGAAGGAGGTGTGTGACAGTCTCGTCCCCCCCGCAGCCGCTTCGAGGGCTGAGAGTCCGGGCGTGCATAAAGGATCTCACAGGCAGAGCCCTTCTCACCACCAGCCAAGCCATGTCTTGGTGCTTGTTGGAAACTTCTGGCGATGAGGCATTCTGCCAAATGGCTTTGACAGTCTGCTCAGGGAACCGCTCGATAGGATCCGCCCTCTCCTTATCCCGAAGGGTCTCAAGGACACTACGTGCTGACCACTTCCTAACATAGAACAGTACAGCGCAGTACAGACTCTTTGGCCCTCGATGTTGTGCTGACCTTTTATCCTACTCTAAGTTCAAATTAACCTACATACCCTACATTTTACTAGCATCCATGTGCTTATCCAATAGCCTACTACCACTGCTAGCAGTGCATTTCATGCACACAACATTCTCTGTGTAAAGTACCGACCTCTGACATCTCCTCTAAACCTTCCTCCAATCACCTTAAAACTATGTCCCTTCGTGAAAGCCATTTCTGCCCTAGGAAAAAGTCTCTGGTTATCCATGCTATCTATCCTCTCATCATCTTGTACAACTCTATCAAGTCACCTCTCATCTTTCTTCACTCCAATGAGAAAAGTCCTAGCTGCCTCAACCTATCTTCATAAGACATGCCCTCCAGTCCAGGCAGCATCCTGGTAAATCTCCTCTGCACCCTCTCTAAAGCTTCCACATCCTTCTTATAATGAGGTGACCAGAACTAAACACAATATTCCAAGCGTGTCAAAAAGTGTGGCACTGGAAAAACACAGCAGGTCAGGAGGCATCCAAGGAGCAGGAGAGTCAAAGGTTCGGGCATAAGCCCTTCATCAGGAATGGTTATGTCCGAAGTGACAATTCTCCTACTCCTTGGATGCTATCTGGATGCTGTGCTTTTCCAGCACCACACTTTTTGACTCTGATCTCCAGCATCTACAGTCCTCACTTTCTCCATATTCCAAGTGTGGTCTAACCAGGGTATTATAGACTGCAGCATAACCTCACAGCTCTTAAACTCAAACCTTCTGCTAATGAAAGCCCACACACCATACGTCTTCTTAACAACCCTATCAACTTGGGTGGCAACTTTGAGGGATCTCTGGGCATGGACCCCCAGATCTCTCTGTTCCTCTACACTGCCAAGAATTTTGCTCTTAATCTTGTAATCTGCATTCAAATTCAATCTTCCAAAGTGAATCACTTCACACTTTTCCAGGTTGAACTCCTAAGTATGTGTAGGTGTGTTTGTACGCTTGGTAAAGTATGTGTGTGAGTGTGATGGGATATAAACCTGTGAGAGGTGTGAGTGTGGGTGTGAGTGTGGGAGTTTATGTTTGTGCATATAAGAGAGAGCTTGTGTATGAGAGAGGGTCTGTGTTAGTGTGTGAGTATGTAAGAGTATGAGTGTGTGTGTGTCAGGTAGTGTATAGTGCAGTGGGGAGTCACCTATAGTGTGACATGAACCCAAGGTCCCTGTTGAGGCCATCCCCATGGGTACCAAACTTCGCTATCAGCCTCTGCTCAGCTACTTTGCATTGTTGCTTGTCCTGAGGTCCACCTTTGAGGATGGTCATCCGAAGGTCTGAGGCCAAATGTCCCGGACTGCTGTCTCACGGGCTAACACCCCATCACACTCACACACATACTCTACCAAGCTTACACATACTCTCACATGCACTCACACCCACACACACAGATTCACATACACACACTCACTCTGTTTCTCCTGCACGCACACACACACAAGTTTATGGGGTGAATCTGTATTTGCAGAATTATGTTTTACCTACAGTGAATCAATGTAAGATTCTGTAAATCCCACTTGAAATAGAACCAGTCTGACACAAGATTGGGACAGACAGACTTTAACCTCATAACTTTAATGCATTGTCTGAGCTAAGGTGACACATTTTGTTAGAAAACCTGAAGTTATCTTGAGAATGTGACTTAAAAGGAGTTCTTGGATTTACATATTAACAAACCAAAACTAGCAAAACTATTCTAAAAAATGAAAGACTTAATCTAAGTTTGTATAATATGTTTCAGCTGCATGATATTGTAACCTTTTGCTATAAATTCTGTCTTATGGTCATGCTCCACAACCACCTGATGAAGAGGCAGTACTTCGAAAGCTAGTGCTTCCAAATAAAACTGTTGCGACTGTAACCTAGTACTGTGTGATTTTTAACTTTGTTTCCCCTTTATTCTTAGATTTCGACCCCTAGTTCGAGACTTCACCAACGTCAGGAACATTCTTCCCAGATCTCGACTGTTCAGTCCCATCAGAATTGTACATGTTTCTATATGCTCCCTCCTCATTATTCTAAATTTCAGTGAATACAATCCCAGTCGATCCAATCTTTCCTCATATGTCAGTCCTGCCATCCTGAGACTCAGTCTAGTCTTCGGTAGACTCCCTCAATAGCAAGAATGTCCTTCCTCTGACTAGAAAACCAAACTGCACACAATACTCAAGACCCTGTATAACTGCAGCAAAAAATCCTAACTCCAAAACTCAAATCCTCTCACTATGAAGACAGGCATGCCATTATCTTTCCTCACCACATGCTGTATCTCCATGCCAGCCTTCAATGACACCCAGGTCTCGTTGGCACCTCACTTTTATCTAAGCTTCCACCATTCAGATAACAAGCTGCCTCCTGGTTTTGCAAACAAAGTGTATAACTTCACATTTATTTGCAATACATTGCGTTTGCCAAATATTTTCCCACTTAGCCAGTTTGTCCAAATCACCCTGCAGCCTATTAGCATCCTCCTTACAATACACACATGCCACCCAACATCTGCAAATTCGGAGATATTGCAATCCATTCCTTCATCCAAATTGTTAATGTATATTGTGAACAGCTGAGATCCCAGCACTGAACTCTGCAGCACCCAACTCATCACTGCCTGTCACTCTGAAAAGGACCTGTTTATTCCAACTCTCTGTTTCCTGTCTGCCAACCAGTTCTCTATCCATGTCAATATATTACCTCTAATACCATGACCTTGATTCTTCCGCACTAATCTCTTAAGTGAAACCTTGTCAAAAGCTTCTTGAAAAGTCTATATATAGAACATTTGCTGATTCATCCTTGTCCACTCTACTGGTCTTATCATCAAAAGATTCCAGATGATTTGTCAAGCATGATTTCCCTTTCGTGACTATGACCAATTCTATCACCGTTTTCCAAATGCTCAATGATAACATTCTTAATCATTGACTCCAGCATTTCCTGACCACCAATGTCAGTCTAACCAGCCTATACTTCCCCATTTTCTCTCTCCCTCCTTTTTTAAAGAGTAGAGTTACTTTACATGCCCTCCAGTCCATTGGAACTCTTCCTGGGTCGACAGAATGCTGGAATATGATCACCAATACATCTATTACATGCATATTCTATTTTCACTTTCTGAATTAAACTCTCCTCTGCCAAATTTTAAATTTCTCTCAGTCCTCAGGTTTGCTGCTTTTTCTGGCCAACTTATATGCCTCCTCTTTGGCTTTAACTATTCCTGATTTCCTTTGTTAGCCATGGTTGAGCTACCTTCCCTGTTTTATTCTTATGCCAGATAGACAATTGTTGAAGTTCTTTATGTTCATGGGTTCTTTAATTGTCTGCCATTGCCTACCCATCATCAACCCCATAGGTATCCTTGGTCAGCTTATTCAAACCAATGCATGCCTCCTACCATCAAAGTTAGCTTTGTTTAAATTCAGGTCCCTAGTCTCAGATTTAATTGTGTCACTCTCACGTTAATGAAGAATTCTACCATATTATGGTCACTCTTCCCAAAGGTTGCTAAATAATCATTCTCATTACACAATACCCAGTCTAGGATGGCATGCTCTCCAGTTGGTTCCTTGACATATTAATCAAGGAGGCAAAAATGAAGACTGCAGCTGTTGGAAACCAGAGTTTAGATCAGAGTGGTGCTGGAAAAGCACAGCAGGTCAGGCAGCATCCGTGGAGCAGGAAAAGCGACGTTCCGGGCATAAGCCTTTCATCAGGAATGGTTTTTGCCCAAAATGTTGATTTTCCTGCTCTTCGGATGCTGACTGACCTGCTGTGCTTTTCCAGCAAAGATTAATCAAGGAAACCATCCCTCATACATTCCAGGAAATCCTCCTGTATTGCCTTGCTATTAGTTTGGTTAGTCCAATCAATATGTAGATTATAGTCACGCATGATAACTGCATGCATCTCTAATTTCATTGTTGATACAATCCCCATCGTCACAATTACTGTTTAGTGGTTTATACACAACTGCTACTAACATCTTTTTCCCTTTGGTGTTCCACAGGTCCATCCATGCAGGCTCCACATCATCCAGGCTAATGTCCTCTCTTACTATTGTGTTAATCTCTCTTTCCTTTCCATCTAACTTTCCTGAAAATTAAATGATCCTGAATGTTGAGTTCCCATCCTTGGTCATCCTGGAGCTAGGTCTCCATGATGGGCGGCACGGTGGCAAAGTGGTTAGCACTGCTGCCTCACAGCGCCTGAGACCCGGGTTCAATTCCCGCCTCAGGCGACTGACTGTGTGAAGTTTGCACGTTCTCCCCGTGTCTGCGTGGGTTTCCTCCGGGTGCTCCGGTTTCCTCCCACAGTCCAAAGATGTGCAGGTCAGGTGAATTGGCCATGCTAAATTGCCCGTAGTGTTAGGTAAGGGGTAAATGTAGGGGTATGGGTGGGTTGCGCTTCGGCGGGTCGGTGTGGACTTGTTGGGCCGAAGGGCCTGTTTCCACACTGTAATGTAATGTAATCTAATCTAATCCCAATTACATCATATCCATTTACAACCGTCTGTGCAATTAATTCATCCATCTTATTACAAATGCTCCTTGCATTAAGCCACAGAGCCTTCAGGCTAATTTTTTTGATATTTATTCTCCTTTTCAAATCATGGGGTAATGTGACTGTCCTTGGTTCTCTGTTTTCACTTTCACTTTTTCCCCTTTCACTTTTTCCCCTTACTGTCCATTGTTTCTGTCCACTCTTTACTTCACTCCAACTTCCTGCATGGTTCCAGTCTTGCCCAGGTGCAGACCATCTGATTTGGACTGGTCCCACCTCTCCCAGAACCATTTCCAATGTACCAGGAATTTGAATGCCTCCCTCTTACACCATTCTTCAAGCCATGTAGTCATCTTAGCTATCCTGCTTTCCCTACTCTGACTAGCATGTGGCACTGCTAGCAATACTGCGACAAGTAACTCACTCCTGATTGGCCAAAGCCTATGCACCATCTGTAAGGCACAAGGCATGCGTTTGTTGAATACTCCCCGCTTGCCTGGATGACTTTGGCTTCAAAAATATTCAATAAGTTTGACACAATCCAGGGCAAACAAATCCACCTGATTGGCACCATTTCCACAAACATCACCTATCTCCACCATCGACACTCAGTAGATGCAAAACGTACTATCTACAAGCTCACGGCAGAAATTCACCAAAACTCCTTAGACATCACCTTTTAAGTGCGAGACCATTTCCACCTCAAAGGACAAAGTCAGGAGATACATGGGAACACCACCATCAGCAAGTTCCCTCCAAACATAACTTCTAAGTATATCACCACTGTCACTGGATCAGAATATTGGAATTCCCTCTCTAAAGTCATTGTGGGTCAAACTACAGCACATGGACAACAGATCAAGAATGTAGCTCAACACCACCTTTGCAAGGGCAACTAGGGATGGGCAATAAATACTGGCCAGCCAACGATGCCCACTTCCAATGAACTAATTTTTTAAAAATCCTTAATTGCTGTCATAAAGTCCTGTCTATTAACTTTATCCACTGTGTCACAGAGTCCCACAGCATGGACACAAGCCCTTTGGTCTAAACTGGTCCATGACAAACAAAATGTCAAACCATGCTAACCCCATTTCCCTACAATAGGCCCATATCCTTTCCTATCCTTGTATTTTTCCAAATGCCTTTTGAATTCATAGAATCCCTACAATGTCGAAACAGGCCCTTCGGCCCAACAAGTCCACACCAACCGACCTTCCAAAGAATAACCCACCCAAACCCATTCCCCCACCCGATTATCCTATATTTACCCCGACCAATATACCTAACCTAGATATCCCTGAACACTATCAGCAATTTAGCATGGCCAGCTCACATCTTTGGATCGTGGGAGGAAACCCATGCAGATACAGGGAGAATGTGCAAACTCCATACAGTGGCCTGAGGCTGGAATTGAACCTGAGTCCCTGGTATTGTGAAGCATTAGTGCTAACCACTGAGCCACCATGTCACCCCAGAAGGGTAGAGGATACAAGGAAGCATCACCACCTGAAAGTTGCCCTCCAAGCCACTCACTAGTTTGGCTTGGAAATATATCCTTTAGTGTTAGTAGCTCAAAATCTTAGAACTCCTATCCTGGAACTGTCGCATTGGTCAGAACACTGCTTTGCTGTCAAGGTAAATCAGTTTCATTTGACTTCTGGTGTGCATTTTTTTTTTTAAATCCTCTCTATGATTGGTCAACAGTTTTACTCGGCTCAGCAGCCAAGTCATTGCGGCAGTACACAAACTGAGCATTAATAATCATGTTCTAAACAAGGACAGACCAAGTCCTCCTGACAGCACTGTTGAGAACTCCTTCCAACACTCTGTTGATGAATGGGAGTAAGGCAATTGGTCATTCATTTGTCATTCTTTATTTCCGATATACCAAAGCAATCCAGCGCATTAATAGTATATGCCAGGGCCATGGGTGCCCTGGATCAGTTTAGCAAAACGTTCGACAGCAGAAACCTTCACCACTACACAGGAATCTCGATTATCTGAATATCAATTATCGGAATATCAGAAGGAGATCTCAAGGTCCCGATAGATAGATTGTATCTTAGACACGTTTCCAACACTGATCGCGTCTTTTGTTTGCGGTAGTTAAAAGTGAACTCGGCTGACTGAAATGCTGCCGAGAACAGTCCTGGACTGATGGGAGCCCAGACACCATCTCCAAATGACTGACCTCCCGCCCTCCCTCTCCCATCCCCAAACACTTTCCCTAGAGTTCTACACAGATGTGTACCCTAAACCCTGCCCTCCCCTTCCCTACAGTTCTACACAGGTGTGTACCCTAAATCCCCCTTCCCCAGATAATATCTCCAACATTGTCATGTACATGTGTTAGTGTGTGCACATGTGCTTGCAATTTGGAGACTCAGCCCCCAAAAGGCAGCAGCAGCAGTCTTGTTGTTGGTGTTCAGTCCGGATGCCCTGGAGAGGGGGATGGAGGCGGAGGGGTGGTGGTGGTGGTGGTGTATGGGGTTGGTTGGAAGGCGGGGAGCCGAGGTCCATGCTGGACAGGGTAGGGGGGCGGGTGGGGGTCGGCACTGTGCACTGCTGCCTCGTCTCCTGAATGGAGAGCAGACCTAACAGAAAACTCCGAGCCCCAGAGGAAATCAATTAACAGCATAATCAATTAACCGAACGAAATAGTGCCCGCCCATCTCATTCGGATAATTGAGGTTCCTCTGTAGTTAGAAACATCAGTAACCTTGGCCATGACCTGTACACTCAGACATATCTTGTTATCAAAGTGTAATTTTAATAGGCTGAAAATTGGCACAACTAGTGATTGAGAGCCCTCAAAGGATTACCCTCTTCTGGCATTTAGCCAAAGACAGATGAAAACGATTCAGCCTAAATTGTTTGCACTCACACCATGAACTTCATCACCATTAAGTAATATGGTATCATGGAGTTATGGCCTTCCATTAATTTCCTTAATAATTCACAGTCAACTATTGAGATAAATTGCTGATTTTATAATCACTTACCTGGCTATAGCCTGGTGCTTTTTCTTTTTACCATCTTTTAAATCTTTAAGTGTCGATTCATAGTTGGCACTTCATCCTGTCAAACACCTGGTACTACTCCCAACATGTACCTCTACATATCTCACTGAAGCAGAAGTTACTATCTGACTGGATGGTGATAATCGAGGAATACTCAAGTCATGACGCGGTTGTGTGAAACATGAATGTTCATGCTATTACAGATAAAAACTGCAGTTCATATGCCTTCAGGCCAAGCTCAAATGTTTACAGCTTTCTCAGGGGTAAATTAACATGAAACCACTCACAGCTAAATCATTAAGATAACACTAGTCGCTCAAAATGCACACTACAGATCATCTTTCCAGATGTCAGCCTACTTCAATTGTTGGTATTTTGAGATTGGTTAAAAGGTCACCTCCTCAAAAACTTTGTTTCCATTACAAATCACTAATGTTGTTAATGTACCTGCCTCAAAAATTTCCACTGGCAGCGCATTCCATACGTGTACCCTCTGTGTAAAAATGTTGCCACTCAGGTTCCCTTTTATTCTTTCCCCTCTAACCACCACCCCTTGACAATCATCAGTATTACCATCACTGAATCCCCCAGTGTCAACGTCCTTGGGGTTACCATTGACCAGAAACTCAACTGGACTCACCACGTAAACACAGTGGCTACAACAGCAGGTGAGAGACTCGGGATACTGTGGTGAGTAACTCACCTCCCGATGTGGCCTCCTCTATATTGGGGAGACAGGCCGCCTACTTGTGGAACGTTTCAGAGAACACCTCTGGGACACCCGGACCAACCAACCCAACCACCCCGTAGCCCAACACTTTAACTCCCCCTCCCACTCCACCAAGGACATGCAGGTCCTTGGACTCCTCCATCACCAGACCATAGCAACACGACGGTTGGAGGAAGAGCACCTCATCTTCCGCCTAGGAACCCTCCAACCACAAGGGATGAACTCAGATTTCTCCAGTTTCCTCATTTCCCCTCCCCCCACCTTGTCTCAGTCAAATCCCTCGAACTCAGCACCGCCTTCCTAACCTGCAATCATCTTCCTGACCTCTCCGCCCCCCACCCCACTCCGGCCTATCACCCTCACCTTGACCTCTCTCCACCAAAACCCCTCCCCCAAGTCCCTCCTCCCTACCTTTTATCTTAGCCTACTGGACACACTTTCCTCATTCCTGAAGAAGGGCTTATGCCCGAAACGTCGATTCTCCTGTTCCTTGGATGCTGCCTGACTTGCTGCGCTTTTCCAGCAACACATTTTCAGTCCTGGAAATTCCTCCCTACCGGCAATGTGAGTCAACTCTCAGCAAGTGGACTGCACCGATTCAAGAAGGCAGCTCAATACCACCTTCTCAAGGGCAAAATAGGGATGGCTATCAATGCTGGCCAGCCAGCGACACTCAATTCCTACAGAAGAATAAAAAATAATCCTTAAATTGATGCCCTCTAGTCCTCAATTCCCCAAAGACTGAGTGCATTCACCCTATCCAAGCCTCTCATGATCGTATAAACTCCTATAAAATACCCTTCAGTCTCCTAAGCTTGAAAGGGAAAAAGTCCCAGCTTATCCAGCTTCGCCCTATAACTCAGACCTTTGAGTCCCAGCAACATCCTTGGAAATTTCTTCTGCACTCTTTTCAGTTTAATAACATCCTTCAGCAAGGTAACCAAAACTGAATGCGATACCCCAAGTCTGGCCTCACCAACGTCCTGTACAACTGAAACATAACTTGCCAACTCCCTTTATTCGGTACTCTGACTGATGAAGGCTCATGTGGCAAAATCTTTCTTCATTGCACTGTCTATCTGTGACTCCACTTTCAGAGAACCATGCACCTGAACTCCAAGGTCCCTCTGTTCCACTACACTCCTTGAGGCCATAGACCATGAAACCCTTACCTTGATTTGACTTTCCAAAGTGCAAGATCTCACACTTATCTACATTAAACTCCATTTACTATTTCTCGGCCCAAGTCCCCAGCTGATCAAGGTCCTGATGCAACTTCTGATAGCCTTCCTCACTATCCATGCCACCTATTTTAATGCCATCTGCAAAGTTACTAATCATGCCTTGTACATTCTCATCCGAATCATTGACATAGATAAAAATCAGCAATGGGCCCAGCACTGACTCCTGACACACGCCGCTAGTCACAGACCTCCAGTCCGAGAAGTATCCTTCTACTTTACCCTTTGTTTCCTACATCAAGCCAATTGTGTATCCAACTTGCTAGATCCTCTTGGATTCCTTGTGATGTAACCTTCCAGAGTAGCTTACCATTTGGAACCTTATCAGAGGCCATACTGAAATCAATATAGACTATGTCTATCGCCTTGCTCTCATCAACCTTCCTGGTCATTTTATCAAAGAACTCTAACAAATTTGTGAGGCATCTTGCCCCACTCACAAAGCCACGCTGACTACTCCTAATCAAACCCTATCTTTCCAAATGCATGTATATCTTATGCCCTGAGTTCATCAGACTTACATGTCAGCACCATTGCATTGAAATAGATGCAATTTGATCCAACAGGTATTCCTTGTTCCATGTCGTGTTTCAGCCTGACCTGTTTCTTCACTTTGCTATTTCTGATTACTGTATCTCCTTCTGGCCTCACACCTGCCTCCTTGCTGTTGAGGATCCCATCCCCCTCACAATCTATCTGGCATGCCAGGCAGGTCTCAAGTCTTCACATTTCTCTTTTTCTCGCTAACCCTTTTTGAAGTTTAGTAAAATAATCCAATTCTCTGAATGTTTCAAAAAACATATTATCTACCATTTCTCTCTGACTTTTCTCAACATTTTAGTGTTCATGCCATTAGAACTTCATTCTTTCTGAGCTTTACATATCAGCAACTTTTCTGTACTGTATCCATGTTTAAAATTATCCAGTCCAATTGCTCTTAACCTCCTTTTAGAACTTTCATTCAAAGTCTATAAAAAGCAACCAAATATCTCAGCATTTCATATCTAATCCATTCTTTGATCTTCCATAAGATAAGTTTTTCCATCTCTATCAGTCCTATCTTTTCTTTAGCTTAAAAGTAGAGTCTTGAGTCATAGAGCTGTCTAGCATTGAAACAGATATTCCAAATTATTCTAGTCCCATTTGCCAACATTTGGTCCATATCCCTCTAAGTTGCAAAGTGTGGTGCTGGAAAAGCACAGCAGGTCAGGCAGCATCCAATGAGCAGGTGAATTGAGATTTTGAGTATAAGCCCTTCATCAGGGCTCCATATCCCTATAAACTGTCCTATTCATGTACCCTTCCAGATACATTTTAAATGCTGTATTTGTTCCAGCTTCCACCACTGCCTCCAGCAGCTCATTCTAACACATACCACCCTGTACGTGAAAAAAGTTATCTTCTAGGTTCCTTTTAAATCTTTTCGCTCTCAACTTGAACTGTGCCCTCTAGTTTTGGACTCCTGGACCCTGGGGAAAAGATCCAGAAAAAATATTTTAAAACATAGTAAAATTATGATTTTTTTTTGTTCTGATGCCATCAAAGCTACATTTGTGATTTGTATTTCACCCTTATTTTAGTGTTATATACTTATGATTTCAGCTGATGGCAACACTGGGATGAATCAGATCCCAGAATGATCCCATTTTGAAAAATGGTCTCTAGACTTGAACTTTGTTTCTCACTGCACAGGAGCTGCCAGAGCTTCTGAGGCATAAAATTAGTGTTGAATGATCCCAAAAGCAGTGGCTGCCTGTGCAATCAAGGTGCCATCGTCAGAACAGAGCCCCAAATTAACTGCAGTCAGGTTGGTGATCTGGCAAGACGTTAAAGTAAATCAAAGAATTTTAGATCCTGGAAGTCAGAAATGAAAATCGAAATTTCTGGAAAAACTCAGCAGGTCTCGCAGAATCAGTGAGGAGAAAGAAGAGTGATCCTTCAGAAGAAGATCAAAGGCTAGGAATCCTGCAGCTAGTAACTCACCTCCTTTCAATTTGTGGACAAAACTGAAGACATAACTTTCCTTTTCACAATATTTAGAGTCATAGAGACATACAGCACAGTAACAGACTCGTTGGTCCAACTCGTCCATGCCAACCAGATATGCTAAATAAATTTTGTCCAATTTGTCAGCATTTGGCCCATATCCCTCTCAACCCTTCCTATTCATATACCCATCCAGATGACTTTTAAATGCTGTAATTGTACCAGCCTCCATCACTTCCTCTGGCAGCTCATTCCATACATGCACCACCCTCTGTGTGAAAACATTGTTCCTTAGGTCTTTTTAAAATCTTTCTACTTTCCCCTTAAAACTATGCCCTCTAGTTCTGGACTCCCCCACCCCAGGGAAAAGACCTTGTCTACTTATCCTATCCATGCCCCTCATGATTTTATAAATGTCTATTAAGTCAGCCCTCAGCCTCAGACACTCCAGGGAAAACAGCTCAAGTCTATCCACCCTCTCCCTATACCTCAAACTCTCCAATCCTAGCAACATCCTTGCAAATCTTTTCGGAACCCTTTCAAGTTTCACAACATCCTTCCTACTATAGGGAGGTCAGAAATGCACACAGTATTCCAGTAGTGGCCTAACCAATGTACTGTACAGCCACAACAAGACCGCCCAACTCCTATACTCAATGCACTGACTAATAAAGGCAAGCATACCAAACACCTTCTTCGCTATCCTACCTATCTATGATTCCACTTTCAAGGAACTATGAGCCTGCACTGAATAACTCTTTGTTCAGCAACACTTCCCAGGACCTTACTATTAAGTGTATAAGTTCTGTCTTGATTTGCCTTTCCAAAATGCTGCACCTCACACTTATATAAATTAAACTTAATCTCTGATAGCAAAATTAAGAAGACAACTTATTATTTGAATGGTGATAGATTGGGCAAGGGAGAGGTGCAATGAGACCTGGGTCTCCTCATACAACACTCACTGAAAGTAAACAAGGCAGGTGCAGCAAGTAGTAAAGGAGGCAGATGGGATTAGTTTTAACAGCAAGAAGATCCAAGTACAAGAAAGATTCTTGCTGCAATTTTACAGGGCCTTGGTGAGATCACATCTGGAGTATTGTGTGCAGCTTTGGTCTTCTTATCTAAGGAAGGATTTTCTAGATGTGGAGGCACACCAGACTGTTTCGTGGGATGGCAGGGTGTATGAAGAGAGACTAGATTGGTTAGGACTATAATCACTGGAGTTCAGAAGAATGAGGGGGGGTTATCATAGAAACCTATAAAATCCTAACAAACGTGGCCAAGGTAAACATAGGAACGATGTTTCTGATGACCAGAGAGTTTAGAACTAAGTGTCCCTGACTAAGGTATGAGATCCCTTTCATTCTACTAAACTCCAGTGAAAATAACCTTCACGGATCCATTGCACTCCCCTAACAGGCTGTTCATGCTTCTCAATCTTCTCAACTCCAATGGAAACAGACCCAACTTGTTCAAATTATTTATATATATATATATATATATATATATAAGAAAAACCGCTGCTGCTCTGCACACTCAATCCGCTGAAGTGGAAGATTTTTGCAACCTGTTTTAGGTGAACAGGATTTAAATTCACTTTCGCCCTCAACGTTAATGTGATTGTTGAACAGAGAAAATTGACTATCTACCGCTACATCTTCAGTAAATGCAACTTCTATTCGATATTTAGTGTGCGTGATCAACTCTGTTAGACTGATATGGTTTCTTCAGATATAAAACTCACAGATGTGGAAGAGCATTGGCGGATATTTCAGAGTGGTGGCCAGAATATAATCCTCCTGTGACGCAAGGGAACCAGCCTCAGCACAAGTTTCTGCAAAAGTTCCTTTTCTGTTTAGTACCTGAGAAATTGCGGGTGTGGTGCACCTTCCCCCGAGAGAGAACAATTTAGACCAGATTCTGTTTTTTTTTATTTGCAAACCTGAATAGAACGCGAATAAATAAATCGCTGATTTAGAATCACACTGTCTCCAATCACAACCAACTGGATTCACTACTGACAGGAGTTCCTGAGGATGGCGAGTATGACACTGGAAATCGCTGCCTTCATATTATCCGTATCTGGCTTTATTTTGGTGTCATCAACTTTGCCCACAGACTATTGGAAGGTCTCCTCCATCGACGGTACAGTTATCACCACGGCCACTTTCTGGGCCAATCTTTGGAAAACTTGTGTGACAGATTCCACTGGGGTCTCCAACTGCAAAGACTTCCCTTCCATGCTGGCCCTCGATGGTTGGTGATTTTAAAAGTAATCAGTCTGATGAACCCTTTCTCTCTCCCGGTGTTAGCTCTCTACCTGCTGCAGGTGCGCTGTGTCGGGAATATTCCTGTCTGATTTTATATTTTCATTCAGCTCCTCTCTTGTCTGCGAGCAATGGATTCGCTGAATAGAATTACTTGTCACGTCTCAGGATCATAGAATCCCTACAGCAAGGAAAGAGGCCGTTCGACCCATCGAGTCAGTACCGATTTAAGACCATCCCACGCATCGCACCTCTCCTAACTACTCCAGTAACCCCACATGACTAATCTCTTTAGCCTGCACATCCCTGCACACTATGGGACAATTTAGCATGGCTAATCTACCTAAGCTGCACACCTTTGGACTTAGTTTTTGGCATTTGGAAAGGAAGAGATTTTAGGCAGCATTAATTTGCTTGTCTAATTGAATGACCTTAAAAAAAGTAAATGGTACAATGGTAAGTTTGTAAGAATTTGAATTCAAAAACAAAAAAAGTGAATAGTGAATTGTGAGGGTGATGCTGAGCGATTTCAGAGGGACAGTGGCTAGTTAGTCAAATGGGCAGACACCTGGCAATGCAGAATTTCAATGCAGGGAAATGTGAGATAATTCATTTTGGTGAAAGAAACACAAGAGACCATACAGTCTCAGTGGTACAACTATGAGTGAAGTACAGGAGCAGAGGGACCATGGCATTCACATACGTGATTCTCTGAAAGTGGCCAGGCAAGTTGAAACATTTGTTACGAAGACTTATGGGATCCTTGGATTTGTAAGTAGAGTCTTGGAGTATAAATGAAAGAAAATGTTGTTGCATCTCCAGAAATCATTGGTCAGATTACATTTAGAATATTGTGTTCAGTTCTGGGCACTTTATTTAAGGAAGGATGCTAAAGCTCTGGAGAGAGTTCAAAGGAAATTTATTAGAATACCAGGAATGAACGATTTTGTATTCAAGAAAAGATTAGAGAGGCTTATTATTAGAGGCTTATTCTCCTTGGAGCAGGGTTGATTTAGGAGATGTGTCAGCAACTAGGGTTACAATTTCAAGATTGTCAGCAAGAGAGCTCATGAGGAGAAATTTCTTTATCCAGAGAGTTGTTAGGAATTGGAATGCACTACCTGGAGAATGCAGTACCTTGAAAAGACAGCTGGATATATATTTGAAAGAGATGAAATTAGAGGGCTATAGAGATAGGACTGGAGAGTGGGACTAGCTGGGCAGCTCTTTCGGACGCCGCTCCCAATACAATGGCTCAAATGGCCTCCTTCTGTACTGTAAAATTTTATGATTCTAAAAAGATCAAATTCGATTTATGGACTGTTTTGATATTAACATCCTAAAGCGTGATGTTGATGAACCTGTCGTACATGTGCAGGAATAAGCAGATTGCAATCTCACCAATCGCTTCAGTATTTACCCCTGCTTGTGTAAATTTCTGTGTTACTGGGGGAGACTCTTGGCACTAACAGTTCATGTGCTTCTCCTTCTAAACAAATCATTACTTTTCTTGTACCTTCGTTCCACCCGGTGTTCTATTTTTCTGATCTTTCCATTCATTTATTTCTCTTAGTTTTCCAGCATAAAGCTTTCACCCTTCTTCTGCTCTGTCAATTATTCTCAGAACTCCTTTTTTTAAGTTTCCAGGCAATTTTAGTTGGAATATTAGCATTTCCACTTTCAGCATATTTCACAATCCTACGTGTATTTAAAAGAGCTTTTTCATGCAATTTTCCTGTCCAACCTCTTTGTTCGACCATTGGAAAGTAGCCAAAATTAAAGTCCCCAAACACTTAGCTCATTCATGGGCTGAGAAAATTTGAAACAAAAACTAAAGCAAAAACTGTTGAGAGTTGGTCTGACACCCCCTCTCACCAGAGGTACCTCTCTTCTGGACTTAGATCTGTAGTTTTCTAAAATGTCATCACATTAATGCAAGTCTGCATCACTGTGAGATCCTTATCATTCAATTCACTAAGCTCTATTCACCTGCTCACTCCCATGGACTGGAAACCTTTATGTTTGGCTGAAAGTACCTTGTTAGTGTTATCCTACCTACTTGTTTAATTCCATTACTCTTGTGTCAGTTTAAAAGAAAGAGATCCCAAGAGTCATGAGATTTTCCTGTCAGTCTAGCTCCTTGTCCAAACATGAGTTATCTTAGTAAAACAGACTAAGCTTTGTTGTTGCAAAGCAAACAGTTTCTAAATGGGCAACTACATTGTTCCAGTTTGCCCATTGAAATAGTGGGAGGGCAATAACACCACCATCTGCTGGGTATATCAATGCTATAGTAATCAATACATTTGTTGCTGTTATAATATCTCAGTAATGGTCAGATTTTAACTAACCCCATCCAGATCCATTCATCATCCCCGAGATCCAAGACTGAAAATACTAGCTGACTGAATTTTTATGTTTTTTTAAAAACTGTTTTGAAACCAACAGCAAATTGAGGCAAGGTCATTTTGCTGTGGTAAAATGATGAGATGGAAGATTGCCTTTCCATGATGTGGCCAGTGAAATAACAAAGATATCCCTAAGATCCGGCTAAACATTGAGAGTAAATTTGTCTTTAGATTATACTCTACTGGAATTGGCAGAGCGAATTGAGTTATCTTGCATTTTTACTTATGTATAATGCAAGTTTGTTTTAGAAAATATTTGGTTATACAACTACTCCAGGGAAATGCGGATAGAAACTTTCACGGTCGCTCAGAATATGTTGATCTTGAGAGGTGGAGGTCACTGGCTAGTTCAACATTTATTACAGCCAGAAGTGGTTGGGCCTAGGATATTGCCCTCAGGCACTCCTCCAGAGATGTTCTGGAGCTCAGATGACTGATCTCAAACAACTACATTCCTTTATGCCAGGTATGGCTCCAACCAGAGGAAGGTTTTCACTTGATTCCAGTTTTGCATTGCCTCCTTGATATCACAATCAATCAAATGCAGCCTTAATGTCAAGACCAGTCACTCTGATCTCACCTCTGGAATTCAGTTCTTTTGTCCATGATAGACCTAAGTCAGAAGCTGAGTGACCCTGGTGCAACCCAAACTGAGTGTCTGAGCTGTTACCCCTTTGTACGTACGACTTGAAAGTGCTGTTGACAACTCTTCCATCGGTTTATTAATGATTGAGAGTGAACATTTGAACACTCTCACCTGTAAGGTCTCCTGCACCACTCACTATCTTGACTTAGAAATATATTGCCATAACAAATGGAGAAAAACTGCAGAATGTTGCAGCACACAGGCACTTGGGGGAACTTGCACACAAAACACAGAAAACTAGCACTCAAATGCAACAAGTAATCAGGGAAGCTAATGGAATGTTAGCCCTTATTTCAAAGGCATTGGTATATAAGAATAGTGAAGTCTCACTGCAACTGTACAAGTTGCTGATGAAATGACATCTGGAACAGTGTGAGCTGTTTTAGTCCCCTTATTTAAGGAAAGATATTTCTTTGGAGGCAGTTCAGAGAAGGTTCACTTGGATGGAGGGATTGTGATATGAGCTAAGTTTAAACTCTATTTATTGGAGTTTAGAAGAATAAGAGGTGGTCTCTATGAAACTCTAATGTCTAGGGATATGCAGGCTAGGACTCAATGGGCCAAATGATCTTCTTCCACTCTAGAGATTCTATGAAACATAGGATTCTTTAAGGGGCTTGACAGGGTAAACGCTGAGAGGATGTTTTCCCTCATGGGAGAATTTAAGACCAGAGTGCATAGTCTCAGAGTAAAGGGTTCCAAATTTAAGACTGAGATGAAGAATTTATTCTTGCAAGGGATTGTGAATCTTTGAAACTCCTTGCTGCAGAGAGTTTGGGGGCATCATTATGTATATTTCAGACTGAGATAGAGAGATTCTTGATCAATAGGGGAATCTTGGTTATGAGGAAGGAAAAGGAAAGTGGATGTGGGGAATGTCAGTTCAGCCATGATACTATTGAATTGTGTATCAGATTTGAGAGGCCAAATGATTTACTTGTCTTACTAGTCCTCACAGTTCTTATAGTTCCTTTAATATCACAGAGTCAAAAACTCAGAACTCTCTCCCGAAAAAAGTTGTCTATGGCAAAATGGACTGCAGCAATTCAAGAAAGCAATTCACTACTACCCCTTTTTTGCAGGGCAACTGAGATGGGCTATTAATGTTGACCCAGCTGGTGATGCCCACATCCCATAAAAAGAATTTTAAAATATTGAGTGGCAATTGGCCAGGTTGCATTGGTCCTTCTTTTTGTGGACAACACATACCTGTGTAGTTTTCAATTTGATCAGATCGATAAGACCATAAGACCATAAGACATAGGAGTGGAAGTAAGGCCATTCGGCCCATCGAGTCCACTCCGCCATTCAATCATGGCTGATGGGCATTTCAACTCCACTTACCCGCATTCTCATCGTAGCCCTTAATTCCTTGTGACATCAAGAATTTATCAATTTCTGCCTTGAAGACATTTAGCGTCCCAGCCTCCACTGCACTCTGTGGCAATGAATTCCACAGGCCCACCACTCTCTGGCTGAAGAAATGTCTCCGTATTTCTGTTCTGAATTAACCCCTCTAATTCTAAGGCTGTGTCCACGGGTCCAAGTCTCCTCGCCTAATGGAAACAATTTCCTAGTGTCCACCCTTTCCAAGCCATGTATTATCTTGTAAGTTTCTATTAGATCTCCCCTTAATCTTCTAAACTCCAATGAATACAATCCCAGGATCCTCAGCCGTTCCTCGTATGTTAGACCTACCCATTCCAGGGATCATCCGTGTGAATCTCCGCTGGACACGCTCCAGTGCCAGTATGTCCTTCCTGGGGTGTGGGGACCAAAACTGGACACATACTCCAAATGGGGCCTAACCAGAGCTTTATAAAGTCTCAGAAGCACAACAGTGCTTTTATATTCCAACCCCCTTGAGATAATTGACAACATTGCATTCGCTTTCTTAATCACGGACTCAACCTGCATGTTTACCTTTAGAGAATCCTCAACTAGCACTCCCAGATCCCTCTGTCCTTTGGCTTTATGAATTTTCTCACCGTTTAGAAAGTAATCCATGCTTCTATTCTTTTTCCCAAAGTGCAAGACCTCGCATTTGCTCACATTGAATTCCATCAACCATTTCCTGGACCACTCCTCCAAACTGTCTAGATCCTTCTGCAGCCTCCCCACTTCCTCAGTACTACCTGCCTGAACACTTAACTTTGTATCATCGGCAAACTTCACTAGAATGCCCCCAGTCCCTTCATCCAGATCATTAATATATAATGTGAACAGCTGTGGCCCCAACACTGAACCCTGCGGGACACCGCTTGTCACCGGCTGCCATTCCGAAAAAGAACCTTTTATCCCAACTCTCTGCCTCCTGTCAGACAGCCAATCCTCTATCCATACCAGTAGCTCACCTCGAACACCATGGGCCCTCACCTTGCTCAGCAGCCTCCCATGTGGCACCTTATCAAAGGCCTTTTGGAAGTCTAGGTAGACCACATCCATTGGGTTTCCCTGGTCTAACCTACTTGTCACCTCTTCAAAGAACTCCAACAGGTTTGTCAGGCACGACCTCCCCTTACTAAATCCATGTTGACTTGTTCTAATCCGACCCTGCTCTTCCAAGAATTTAGAAACCTCATCCTTAATGATGGATTCTAGAATTTTACCAACAACCGAGGTTAGGCTAATTGGCCTATAATTTTCCATCTTTTGCCTTGATCCTTTCTTGAACAAGGGGGTTACAACAGCGATCTTCCAATCATCTGGGACTTTCCTGGACTCCAGTGACTTTTGAAAGATCTCAACCAATGCCTCCATTATTTGCTCAGCCACCTCCCTCAGAACTCTAGGATGTAACCCATCAGGGCCAGGAGATTTATCAATTTTAAGACCTTTTAGCTTTTCTAGCACTTTCTCTTTTGTAATGACAACCATACTCAACTCAGCCCCCTGACTCTCTTTAATTGTTGGGATATTATTCATGTCTTCCACTGTGAAGACTGATGCAAAGTACTTATTAAGTTCTCCTGCTATTTCCTTATCTCCCATCACTAGGCTTCCAGCATCAGTTTGAAGTGGCCCAATGTCTACTCTTGCCTGTCGTTTGTTTCTTATGTATTGAAAGAAACTTTTACTATCATTTCTAATATTACTGGCTAGCCTACCTTCATAATTGATCCTCTCCTTCCTTATTTCTTTCTTTGTTATCCTCTGTTTGTTTTTGTAGCCTTCCCAATCTTCTGATTTCCCAGTGCTCTTGGCCACTTTATAGGATCTCTCTTTTTCTTTAATACATTTCCTGACTTCCTTTGTCAGCCATGGCTATCTAATTCCTCCCTGGATAATCTTTCTTTTCTTGGGGATGAACCTCTGTACAGTGTCCTCAATTATACCCACAAACTCCTGCCATTTTTGTTCTACTGTCTTCCCCGCTAGGCTCTGCTTCCAGTCTATTTTCATCAGTTCCTCTCTCATGCCCTCATAATTATCTTTATTTAACTGTAACACCATTACATCCGATTTTGCCTTCTCTCTTTCAAACTGCAGACTGAACTCTACCATATTATGATCGCTGCTTCCTAAGTGTTCCCTTACTTTAAGATTTTTTATAAAGTCTGGTTCATTACATAGCACTAGGTCCAGAATAGCCTGCTCCCTTGTGGGCTCCATGACAAGCTGTTCCAAAAAGCCATCCTGTAAGCATTCCATGAATTCCCTTTCTTTGGATCCACTGGCAACATTATTTACCCAGTCCACCTGCATATTGAAGTCTCCCATGATCACAGTGACCTTGCCTTTCTGACATGCCTTCTCTATTTCCCGGTACATGTTGTGCCTCTGGTCCTGACCACTGTTAGGAGGTCTGTACATAACTCCCACTCTGGTTTTTTTGCCTTTGTGGTTCCTCAATTCCACCCACACAGACTCCACACCATCCGACGCTATGTCATTCAGCACCATAGATTTAATTTAGTTCTTAACTAACAAGGCAACCCCGCCCCCTCTGCCCACCTCCCTGTCTTTTCGATAAGTTGAAAACCCTTGGATGTTTAACTGCCAGTCCTGACCTCCTGTAACCACGTCTCTGTGATGCCTACCACATCATAATCATTCATGATGATCTGTGCCATTAGTTCGTCTGCTTTGTTATGAATGCTACGAGCATTCAGGTAAAGTGCCTTAATGTTAACTTTCTTATCATTAGAGATATTGGAAGTCATAAGATGTCCTAAGTTATCCTTCCTTTTTACTGCATTCCCAGTCTGTCTCAAGTTTAAATCTGCCTGCACATATGCTATCCTGCCGCTTATCTTTCCATTTAACTCCATACTCCCTGTCGCTTTCACTTTCCCTTCTCCCCAACTCAGAAGTTTAAAGTCCTACTGACCACCCTATTTATCCTCTTCGCTAGAACATTGATACCTGATCGGTTCAGGTGGATACCGTCCCAACGGTACAGATCCCCCCGGTTCCAAAACTGATGCCAATGTCCCATGAAGTGGAATCCCTCTTTCCCACACCAATCCCTTAGCCACGTGTTTACTTCCCTAATTTTCTTATCCCTATACCAATTGGCACGTGGCTCGGGCAGTAATCCGGAGATTATGACCCTTGAGGACCTGTACTTCAATTTCCTTCCTAGTGCTCGATAATCCCCAAACAGGTCCTCCACCCTAGCTTTGCCTATGTTGTTCGTCCCAACGTGGACCACAACAACTGGAACCTCCCCCTCCCGCGCCAATATCCTTTCAAGCCAGTCAGAGATGTCCCGAACCCTGGCACCGGGTAGGCAACACACCATGCGAGACTCCCGATCCGGCTTGCAAAGGATACTATCTGTCCCCCTAATTATAGAATCCCCTATAACAACTACTTGTCTTTTTGCTCCCCCCTCTTGAATGGCCTTCTGCACCTTGGTGCCGTGGTCAGCTGGCTCATCCTGTCCAGAGCCCTTTTCCTCGTCTGAACAGGGAGCAAGAATCTCATACCTGTTGGACAAGATACCAATGTTGTAGTTCTACTGGAACAGCTTGGCTAGGGATGCAGGAAGTTCTGGAGCACAAGTCTTCAGTTCTATTGCAGGAATGCTGTAAGGACTAATATTCTTGCAGTGTTCAATGACTTTAACCATTCCTTACTATTAATTAAAGTGAATCAATTTCGCTAAAGATGGCATCTATGATGCTGGTAACCTCAGGAGAAGACCAAAATTGATCATCCACTAAGGACATTTGGCTGAAGGTTTTCACAATTGCTTGTCTTGTCATTTGTACAGTTGTTCTGGGCTCCTACATTATTGAGGATCTTTCCCCTGTTAATCACATAATTACCTGCTAACATTCAAAACCAGATGTGGCAGGATTGCAGATCTGTTATTTATGAGATCACTTAGCTCCATCCATGAGGGAAGTTGAGTCTTATAAACTTGATTGAGATTTTTGAAGAAGCAACCAAGAAGATTGATGAGGGCAGAGTGGTAGACATTGTTTACTTGGGCTTAAGTAAAACCTTTGACAAGCTTCTGCATGGAAGACAAATAGTAAAGTTACATCACATAGGATTCAAGGTGAGTTTGCCAACTGGTACAAATTTCACTTAACGGAAGGAAACAGAGAGATGATGGAGTATTGTTTTTCAGACCGAAGGCCTGTGACCAGTGCTGTTCCATAGGGATTGTTTCTGGTCTACTTTTATTTGTTATTTACATAAATGATTTAGATGAGAACTTAAAAGGCATGGTTAGTAAGTTTGTGGATGAAGCCAAAATTGGCGATATAGTGTACAGTGAAGAAGGTTATTAATGATTACAAAGAAATCTTGATCACTCTGTTCAATGGGCTAAAGAGTGTCAGATGGAGTTTAATTTGGACAAATACAAGGTATTGCATTGTGGTGAAACAAACAAGGGCAGGGCTTGTACAATTAAATGAAGGGCCTTGGGTAGTGTTGTAGAGCAGAGAGACCGTAGGGGTTCAGGTACGTAATTATTTGAAGTTTGCATCACCTATAGATAGGATGGTTAAGAAGGAGTTTACCTCGCTTGCCTTCATTGAATATAGAAATTGGGATGTAATGTTGAGATTGCTGGTGAGGCCTTTTCCAGAGTACTGTGACCAGTCCTGTTTAAGAAGGCTATTATTAAGGTGGAGAGGGTTCTATCCTGGTGGCGGTTGGAGGGGCGGGACTCATGGGCGGAGGTCTTCTTCAAAGACCGCAATTTTCCCCCCAGACGTGGTCAACGATGCCCTCCACCGCATCTCCTCCACTTCCCGCTCCTCCGCCCCTCCAACCGCCACCAGGACAGAACCCCACTGGTCCTCACCTACCACCCCACCAACCTCCATGTACAGCGTATCATCCGCCATCATTTCTGCCACCTCCAAACGGACCCCACCACCAGGGATATATTTCCCTCCCCTCCCCTATCAGCGTTCCAAAAAGACCACTCCCGCCGTGACTCCCTCGTCAGGTCCACACCCCCCACCAACCCAACCTCCACTCCCGGCACCTTCCCCTGCAACCGCAAGAAATGCAAAACCTGCGCCCACACGTCCCCCCTTACTTCCCTCCAAGGCCCCAAGGAATACTTCCATATCCGCCACAATTTCACCTGCACCTCCACACACATCATTTATTGCATCCGCTGCACCCGATGTGGCCTCCTCTATATTGGGGAGACAGGCCGCCTACTTGCGGAACGTTTCAGAGAACACCTCTGGGACACCCGGACCAACCAACCCAACCACCCTGTGGCTCAACACTTCAACCCCCCTCTCCCACTCCACCAAGGACATGCAGGTCCTTGGACTCCTCCATCGCCAGACCATAGCAACACAACGGTTGGAGGAAGAGCGCCTCATCTTCTGCCTAGGAACCCTCCAACCACAAGGGATGAACTCAGATTTCTCCAGTTTCCTCATTTCCCCTCCCCCCACCTTGTCTCAGTCCCAACCCTCAAACTCAGCACCGCCTTCCTAACCTGCAATCTTCTTCCTGACCTCTCCGCCCCCACCCCACTCCGGCCTATCACCCTCACCTTGACTTCCTTCCACCTATCGCATTTCCAACGCCCCTCCCCCAAGTCCCTCCTCCCTACCTTTTATCTTAGCCTGCTGGACACACTTTCCTCATTCCTAAAGAAGGGCTTATGCCCAAAACGTTGATTCTCCTGTTCCTTGGATGCTGCCTGACCTGCTGCACTTTTCCAGCGACACATTTTCAGTTCCTCATTTTTAAGCATCACTGATCCTGCTCCTGACATGCCCTCCTGCATTCTTTATTGAACCAGAGTTGACCCCCTGGCTAGACGGTAATGATAGAGTGGAGGTATGCCAAGCAATGAGGTTACAGATTGTGTTGGAGTATGATTGCCAGTGATAGCCTCATGGATTTCCAGTCTTGAGTTGTTAGATCTGTTTGAAGTCTATCCCATTTAACAATTTAATAGCACCTAAAGAGGATATTCTCAATCCACAAAGACTGTACAGTGGTAACTCTTAATGGAATTAACATAGACAGATGTATCTGTGGCAAGCAGATTAGTGACAATGAGGTCAAGTGTGCTTTTCACTCTCGTTGGTTCCCTCACCACCTGCTGCAGACCCAGTCTAGCAGCAATATCCTTTATGACTCAACCAAATTGGTCAGTAGTGGTGATGCCAAGCCAGTGTTGATGGTGAGTCCTATGCACAGATTAGAAGAGGTGTGCAACATGGAGAGTATTGATTTATCAGCTTGTGGAGGGGTGGACTGTGGTAGTCAGCAAGAGGTTTCCTTGCCCATGTCTGATCTGATGCCATGAGGGCTCATGGGTACCTAGTGTCAATGTTGGGGATTCCCAAGATTCCTTCATAACTGTGTACCACTATGCTGCCTCATCTGCTGGGTCTCTCAGCCAGTGGGACAGTTGAGGCATGACAGACGGTTGGGCCAGCTTCCTACTATATTTTATATAACTGAAATAATTAATGTCATACATAGGTCAGACCAGGTAAGGATGGCAGATATAATCCTTAAAGGCTGTTAGTGAACCAGATGGATTTTTAGCACAATTGTTACTGTGACTGGCTTTTGAATTTTAAATATATTAACTGAATTTAAGTTCCATCAGCTATAGTGGTGTCTTCAGAGAGGCAGAAGGCAGGAATTAGTAGTGTAATGACATTACCACTGTACCATGGTATGAGATGGTAAATTTTCCAGTTAAGAAAATATGCTTACTAACTTTTGACTTATATCCAGATATTGGTGAAAACTCATTAAACTATCAATATTCCAAATAACTGTTCCAAAATAAGTCAAAAGCAAATTAGTATCTGTGACAATAAGGTATTGACATCACTGTTTAAAGGAAGCAGCTTTGCCACTTTACACCGCAAGGTTGGGTAGCAGTATAGTTCAGAAAGAAGCTCAGGGTACAAATTAATTTTACAACAATATTTCATAGATACTAATTTCATGATATTTAGCGCTAAACAGGATATTTCGAAAGATGATTGAATGATAGCAACCTGTCTGTGTATATATATATACACTAGACAGCTGCATTCGATACCTCGACTTGATCCATTAATTGATTATATATCATAGAGTATCCAATCAAATATATTTCTTGATATAGTTAGTAGATTAAAAATGTGACAGTACCGTTTAGTTGCAAATTTAAGTATTTAACTTATAGCTAGTTAAGGCTGGATGACCAATCTGACTGACCTGATTAAAGCTAGTTTGTGATTTGATGAAAGACAGATGTATTCTCGTCTGATTGAAGTCCTTTATTTTATGTTTATATTATTTTCAGGTTATCCAGTTTATTCTTATTTGTGTAAATATTATCATAAGCTTTATCATAAATTAAAATTCCTGAGAGCTGCAGGATATTTTTATTTCCTAGTTGAAATAGTTAAGATGTGAATTAGCTACAAATGCTGACAATAAATCTAATCTAATATAATCTGCTTTAGTTGTTTATGTTTCTTTAATAAGAAAAGCTTTGTAGCTCAATGATCAGCAAATTGAAAAATATTGAACAGCACAAGTAATCCCTCAGGATTCAATGTCTGCTGTCCTTTTATCAGAAAACATTTGTCACTCTATCACTGATAGTATAAAATCCATTTTGTGTGTGAGCTTCAGAACATATTCAATTCATGTGAATTTGGATAAGAAAAGGCATACTGACATTGGAGCCAGTCCACAGAAGATTCACTAGTTGATCCAGGGTATGAAAGCACTCTCTTTTGGGGAGATGTTGAGTAGATTGGGCCTGTATTCACTGGAATGTAGAAGAATCAGAGGTGTCGTTAAGATTGTTAGGATGCTACACAAGGGTAAATATGGAGTTACAAAATCACACAACACTAGGTTATAGTTCAACAGATTTATTTGGAAGCGCTAGCTTTCCGAGCTCTGCTCCTTTATCAGGTGGTTAAGGAGCAGCACTCCGAAAGCTAATGCTTCCAAATAACCTGTTGGATTATAACCTGGTGTTATGTGATTTTTAACTTTGTACATGCCAGTCCAAAACCAGCACCTCCAAATTGTAAATATGGAGACAGTGTTGTAGGAAAATTTAGAATAAGCAGAAATAATCTCAGAATAAGACAGAGATGAGGAGAGTATTTGTTCTGTCAGAGGGTAGTGAATCTGTGGAATTCTTTACAGCAGAGGGCTGTCAAGTTTGGTCATTAAGTCCACTCAAGGCTGAAATAGAGTTTTAATTAGTAATGTAATCAAGGGTTATGAAGAAAAGCCAGGAAAGTGGAGTTGAAGATTATCAGATCAGCCGTCATCTAACTGAATGGTGGAGCAGACTTGAAAAGCTAGGTATCCTATTTCAGCTCAGTGAGTTTTGAATTTTGCAGACTTCATCAAAAAAGATTACTGGATATGGTTTGGAATCTGGTATACATAATCTTTGTCAGATAAAAGTGACAGGAAGTGTAGTCTAAATACTCACACCTAATTTAAGTTCTTTCTCTTTTGACCTCAGTAATGTTCATATAAAATGATATTTAACTGCATTTCCTTCCTTGAACAGCATTTTGAATGCTGCTAATGCTTTCTAACTCATCTAAAAGCAAATTTCAACAATATTTTAACAATGAAAATGTATCTAGTAATTTTCAAACAAATGGCAAAATAAGCCACATTTATGGAAGTTTTTGAAGGATGGATTTATGCAAAACCAGGTTCTACTGATATGTTAGTAACACTGGTCTGTGCACCAAAGTCCTAAAAACCTAGAACGGTTGACAAAGTTAAAAATCACACAACACCAGGTTATAGTCCAACAGGTTTAATTGGAAGCACACTAGCTTTTGCCTGATGAAGGAGCGTCGCTCCGAAAGCTAGTGTGCTTCCAATTAAACCTGTTGGACTATAACCTGGTGTTGTGTGATTTTTAACTTTGTACACCCCAGTCCAACACCGGCATTTTCGAATCATAGAACGGTTGAATTTGAGTAAGGAATTATCCTTTCAAACATCTATCATTCCATTATTATTTGTAATTGGATTTTCATTCATTCATAGAATTGATCTTTGGTAGTATGGAACATGCGTATTGCTGAAAAAGACATCTTACTCTTTTCGGGACAATTAGCAAGAATACCAATTCAAGGGGAAATCCAACATTGCATAGAGCAAAGTGCTGTATGATTAATGAATTCTGATAGGTGGAAGTGTTACCATGAAGAATGAACTCATTAATGCTGAGTGATAGTTAACTCCATCTTTGTAATGGCCATGAGTTCATACCCATGAACAACAATTTTGTGCCATTAATTCATTTACTTTGTTCTACTAATATTTATGTAAAGAGCCATTAATGTTGTCGGTTTCCCATTTTTCCTCTCTTTGACACTATTTGTTTCTGCCACTCTCTCAGACCACTATTCAATTCCTTGGAACTTCACTCACTTTTGCAGCATCTTACCCATTTTCCACTTCCTCACCATTGCACCCAGTACCTTCTCTCATTCTCCCGGTTTCTCCTCCACATCCCCACTGCCTCCCTCAATCTCCAAGCTCCTGCTTCACTCCCCCAGCTCCTCCCCACACCTCAAGTATCTTCGTCACTAACCCAGCTTTTCTCCCACTGCCCCAACATCTTGCAATCTCTCAACACCACAGCCTCCATGTTAGCTTCTACCCTACTGTTCTAGCACCATCTGACAACTTCAGCATCTCCTCGCTCCCCTGACCCTCCCCACTCTTTCAGCCCCTCTCTCTTTCCACAGCACATATTCCTGCTCTAGCCCTTGTCCTCTCTCAGGTTTCTCTCTGTAGAGATTGGAACTAGGAGGACCACATTTATTTTGAGATCCTTGATTGGGGTTGTTAACCTGGTCCAATCAGGAAGCCCTGGCTGACCAATATAAGCAGGGAATTTAAAATCTCCTCAGTTCTGGGGACTGACTCCAAGCTGGTTGGCCACAGCTAGTGTGCTGTGAGGAAGAATTCAGTTCTCTGAGCTGGGAGATATTGCCTTATGCTTTTCTTTTTTGTTTTTGTGTGTTTTTTGGGTTTCTCCTTTTCTGAAAAAAATATATAAATAGAGAATTTAGAATCTCCTCAGTTCTGGGACTGACTCTGAACTGGTTGGCCACAGGCAGTGTACTGTGCGCAAGTAAATAAAGGGAGAGTTGGGTGATGGGTTGCTGGTCTCTGTACAGTTGTTTTAGTGGCAACGGGAGAAAACAGTACAGGCCTGAAGAACATTCACTTGCAACAGTCATCTTGAAGTTGGGCTAACCAGTTCTGGCAACATGTCCTTACTTGAGAAGCTTGACTCATTTGATCCTGCTGTCGAAGACTGAACCCAATATGTGGAAAGAATGCAATAATTTTTCTGGGTAGATGACATTAAGGCAGATGGGAAGCAATGAGTAATCCCTCTGGCTGCTTGTGGATCTGCAGCATTTTTGGTTGTAAGGAGTTTAACTTTCCCAGAGGCACCAGAAACTAAAATCTTCCAAGAGTTGACAGAGTTAGTTAAGGAATGTCCTTTTATATCTGAGACACTATTGATTCCTAGAGAACTGGGGGAATCTGTACTGAGATTTTTGACAAGGTTATGACAGCTGGCAGAGGCAAATGGTTTTGGATTAACCCTGAATGAGATGCTGAGAGACCATTTGGTATGTGGGATTAATTATGTAACCATGCAGAAGCATATACCAGCTGAAGCCTAGCTGGACTTCAAACAAGCAATATAACTGGTTTTTTCATTAGAATATGTAGCAAGTGGAACATGTGAGCTATAGGACATCCCAACAGAAGTGGACTCCCTTACCTGTCTGACTGAGTTGAGGGAATGCAACTTGAGTGTAGGTGACTGCAATGCCTCACACAGGGCATTTCCTGAGCAGAGGAACCATGGGCCAGCCCACAGCAGAACCCCTCAACAAAGCTGAGCCTTGGACAAGTGGCTGCAAATTTTTCAGGATCTGGGTTAGCAAGCCATTTTCGTTGCTGTCAGTATGCAGATTTGGGATAATAAAGGAGTCTAACAAGGCCTGACTCATAGGTCGGTACCCAGGAGAGTGCATGCCCTGAAAAGTCCCCCTACCTGTGGGTTGGAACAATTTAAATTGCTTACAACCAATTGCTTAGAATTCAAATCAGAACCAATAAAATTGATGTTCAGTTAAATTGTCACCCACTTGCCATGGAGGTCGATAGTGGTGCAGCTGCATTGTGGTTACAGAACATATCTTTAACAAGATTCTCTCAGGACTCCAACCCTTAATTTTGTGCAAGACCTCAGGCAAACTGAGAACATACACTGGAGAACCATTGCAGATTGAGGGTACGACTTCGGTTCCTGATGGTAGTGAGAGGCTCGGACCCAGGTCTATTGGGGCAGAATTGGTTGAAAAAGATTCACCTACATTGGCTCAACATCTTTCAATCAAAAATTGGTTGCCTCAGTGAAGTCCTAGTGAAATACCCAGGAGTTCTTTAGGGAGAGCTTGGGACTAGCAAAGAGGCTAAGCCACTTTACATGTTGACCAGGAAGCAATTTTGCGATTTTGCAAGGTCTGCCTGGTGACATTTGCCTTACGTGCAAAATTAGAGGAGGAAATCAGGAAGCTGGAGAGCAAAGGAATTATCAAACCAGTACAGTTTGCAGAATGGGCAGTACTGATCGTACTGATTGTGAAGCCTGGATGGCTCAGTTGGCCTTTGTGGGGATGTTGAGCAAATGGTAAACCACTTCTTGTGGCTGGATAAATACTCAATCCCTTGCATGGAGCACTTTTAAAGCAAAGTTGTCGTGGGGGTCTACCCTTGATAAAACTAGACATGAGCCATACCTACTTGCAACTGCTAGATGGAGAGTGTCAGAAGGATGCCACAATTAATACCCATCCAGGTTTATACCAATATACAAAACTACCAGTTGGGGTATCATCAGCTTGTAGACTTTTCCAGTGGACTATGGAGAACATTTTACAAGGGCTAGCCTAGGATGCCATTTACCTGGATGACATGCTAATAACCAGAAAGATCAGCAGAGCTTGGACATAGTGCTTAAATGTTTCTCCCATACAGACATATGCCATAGAAGAGAAGAATGGCTCATCAGGATCATCCAGGGGCTTCCAAGGCGCTAGTAAGAAGCCATGTTTGATGGCCAGAGTCAGATGCTGACATAGTTGTTATGGAGGGGCAGTATCCAGACTGTCAACAAGGACAAAAATTGCCACCAGTAGCATCTGCATATTCGTGGGAATAGCTGGGTAAACCCTGGACTCGGTTACATGTTGACTATGTTGATCCTTGCTTAGGCTCAATGTTCCTGGTCATTGTGAACACCCATTCTAAGTGGTTGGATGTACATAAATTTTGCTTAGCAAACTCAAGTGAGAAGCCACAAGCATCATTCGTGAAACACGGACACCTGGAAGTATTGGATGCAGACAACGGGACATAATTTACCAGCAGAGAATCTGAGTATTTCCTACAGGCAAATGGCTTTCAATATATCAGGACATTTCCATACCATCCATGGTCCAATAGTATGGCTGAAAGAGCAGTTCAAATGTTGAAGGTAGAATTTAAAAAGCAATGGAGTTGCTGATGAGAGAAGACTCCATACTAGGTTGAAACTGATATTTTCATACCTGTGGGAGGGTGGTTTGCGCCGAGATGGCAGCAGGAACGCTAATGTGGGCACATGCCTCCTCTTAGCGAGAGAGACAACTTAATTTGGAGGACAAAGTTTGGTGCCAGAAATGGATCTGTATGGGTATGAAGCCAGGTGGATGTGAGGTCACGCCCCATGATTGGTGAGGCAACCATGAACAAATGAAGCTCGCAAACAGGGCAGGAGCGAAACATACCTGGTCTGTCAGAATGGCCAGAAACCATAAGTTCTCCCCTTCCATTTAGTGTCAAGTAAACCTCAGAATCCAAGATGGATGCAGCCTCTATACCACTGTTGTCAGAAGAAGAGGAGGAAACTCTCTTGGGATTCTCCAGATAGGAGAGACAGTCCATAGTCAGGTATACGTCATCCATGTCAGAGTCCAAATTAGAGGAGCTGAGCCTGGGGTGAAAACATCACAGGAAAAGCCACAAGAGAAAGACCAGGCCTACATCCCAGACTTAGTAGGGGAGGGATGTAGCGATTGGAACAAGGTGGACTTCATTGACAATGGAATCTTGATTAGGGTTGAAAACCTGGGCCAATCAAGAAGTCCTAGCTGACCAATATAAACAGGGGATTCTGCACTCGGTGTTTCTTCACTGTGTCCTACACCTACACCACACGACATGGGTGCTGGGGAGAAATACGCACTAGTGCTGCTTGGCAGTAGTATGGGGGATTACTTTTAAAAAAAGTAACCAGGAGATTATTAATTGCCTCGCTTGAGGACGAGAAAGAAAAATAATAAAATATATAACGGGGGATTCTGCACTCGATGTTTGTTCACTATGTCCTTCACCTGCACCACGTGCTGGGGAGAAATAAGCACTACATGAGATGGGGTGGGGGGGGGCATGAGATAGCGTTGGTGAATCAAATTAAGGAGAATCCAAAGGGTTTTTATAAATACATTAAGGACAAAGGGGTAACTAGGGAGAGAATAAGGCCCCTCAAAGATCAGCAAGGCGACCTTTTGTGGAGCCACAGAAAATGGCAGAGATACGAAGTGAGTATTTTGCATCAGTATTTAGTGTGGAGAGGGAAGATATAGAATGTAGGGAAATAGATGGCGATATCTTGAAAAATGTCCATATTACAGAGGAGGAAGTGCTGAATGTCTTGAAATGCATAAAAGTGGATAAATCCCCAGGACCTGATCAGGTGTATCCTTGAACTCTGTGGGAAGCTGGAGAAGTGATTGCTGGACCTCCTGCTGAGATATTTGTATCATCGATAGTCACAGGTGAGGTGCCGGAAGACTGGAGGTTGACTAACGTGGTGCCACTGTTTAAGAAAGGTGGTAAGGACAGGCCAGGGAACTATAGACCAGTGAGCCTGACATCGGTGGTGGGCAATTTGTTGGAGGGAATCCTGACGGACAGGATGTACATGTATTTGGAAAGGCAATGACTGCTTAGGGATAGTCAACATGGTTTTGTGCATGGGAAATCAGGTCTCACAAACTTTTTTGAAGAAGTAACAAAGAAGATTGATGAGGGCAGAGTGGTGGACGTGATCTATATGGACTTCAGTAAGGTGTTCGACAAGGTTCCCCATGGTAGACTGGTTAGCAAGGTTAGATCTCACTGAATATAGGGAGAACTAGCCATTTGGATACAGAACTGGCTTGAAGGTAGAAGACGTAGGGTGGTGATGGAGGGTTGTTTTTCAGACTGAAGGCCTGCGACCAGTGGAATGCCACAAGGATCAGTGCTGAGTCCACTACTTTTTGGCATTTATATAAATGGTTTGGATGGGAGCATCAGAGGTAGAGTTAGTAAATTTGCAGATGACACCAAGTGTGTAATGGACAGTGAAGAAGATTACCTCAGATTACAACGGGCTCTTGGTCAGATGGGCCAATGGGCTGAGGAGTGGCAGATTGAGTTTAATTTAGATAAATATGAGGTGCTGCATATTAGGAAAGCAAATCTTAACAGGACTTATATACTTAATGGTAAGGTCCTAGGTAGTGTTGTTGAACAAAGAGATCTTGGAGTGCAGGTTCATAGCTCCTTGAAAGTGGAGTCACAGGTAGATAGGATAGTAAAGTATGCTTTCCTTTATTGGTCAGAGTATTGAGTACAGGAGTTTGGACATCATGTTGCGGCTGTACAGGACACTGGTTAGACCACTGTTGGAATATTGCATGCAATTCTGGTCTCTTCCTATCGGGAAGATGTTATAAAACTTGATAGGGTTCAGAAATGATTCACAAGGATGTTGCCAGGGTTGGAGGATTTGAGCTATAAGGAGAGGCTGAACAGGTTGGGGCTGTTATCCCTGGAGCATTGGAGGCTGAGGGGTGACCTTATAGAGGTTGACAAAATTATGAGGGGCATAGATAGGATAAATAGGCAAAGTCTTTTCCCTGGAGTGGGAGAGTCCAGAACGAGAGCGCATCAGTTTAGGGTGAGAGGGGAAAGATATAAGAGACCTAAGGGGCAACGTTTTCACGCAGAGGGTGGTACGGGTATGGAATGAGCTGCCAGAGGAAATGGTGGAGGCTGGTACAATTGCAACATTTAAAAGGCATTTGGATGGGTATATGAATAGGAAAGGTCTGCAGGGATATGGGCCGGGTGCTGGCAGGTGAGACTAGATTGGGTTGGGATATCTGGTCGGCATGGACGGGTTGGACTGAAGGGTCTGTTTCTATGCTGTACATCTCTATGACTCTATGACTGACGCTAAGCCGGCTGGCCACATACATTGTACTATCACAAGTAATGGGTGACTTGGTGACAGGATACCAGCTTCTGTGCAGTTATTTCCCTCTCCCATTCACTTAACCCCTGCCAGACTCCACCTACCACTCCCCAGCTCCCATAGTACCTTCCCTATTACCCCAGACCCCCTAAATCCCCAGCAACTCACCCAATATTGTCTCCCCCACACCTAAAACTGGTCACCCATTCCAGTAACACCTGTCATACCCACCCATTCTACTCCCCATGCGCTCCACTTCTCTCGACCCTTCCTTACTTTCCCAACCCCTCATCAACAGCCCAGCAACTCCCCAATAAGGTCAAAGTTACTGGAGGTACATTGTAAATAAAATAATGTAGAGGATTTATCTATGAGCCACAAGAGTTTTCACTCCACCAATGTAAATTTATGTTTAACCAATTCCTGGAAAACTGCAGTGATGCTCTAATACTGCACATCCAAGCTCCTTCACCTCATGGGATCTGACTTTACAGGTAACTGCCAGGAAACAAATGATACTCTTTTCAAAGTTGGATGAAGACACCCATGAGATATTCAATCAGTGAAGCCCAAATACAGCCAGTAATCTGACAATCAGACGTGACTCTGTACAAGTTCAAGATGCACATGAAGATCCTAGGCAGATCCTTGAGGCTACCTTCGATACTCGTCTGCATGAGAATAATGGCTGCGTGCTGTGCCCTGTACAACACTGGGTGGCAGTAAGGTTTGGAGCTGGCAAAGGAACAAGGTACCAAGAACACATTAGTTGCAGCCAAATGCAGTGAAAAGTAGAAGAAAGCCCAATGCAGCATCAGCTGCTGCCTAGGATGCAAATAATTTCTCTATTGCTATAAGGAGCATCCCATCCAACATCCAATGATCACATCCAACAGTCATGTCTATTGTACCTCACTTCGCAGCCAACCCACCCTAATCTCATTGTAACAAGGCAATCCTGTACAAATTGTCTTATTTATACACATTACTTACTAGTCCTTGTTAATCCATGTAATCATATTCAACAACAAGCAATTGAAAGGCACGTTGTACATTTATAATTCATTTATTGTGTATTTTATATTTTACATATTTATATGGGTACGCATATTTGTTGACGGAACTGAGAAGCCTTGGGTAGGTTCAATGACACCATTATTATAGGTACAAGTCAATGTTACTGATGCCAAGAGGGGAAGGGATGCACACACAAAGTATTTGGACACGGTCTTGAGAAACAGAATATGTTTTTGACGTGATATTTAAATAGCTAATTAAATGCAATACATTTGAGACTTTTGTGAGATTACATGCTAAACATAAGAGTTCTGAGGAAGAGTCACTTAACCTGAAACATTAACTCTGATTTCTCTCCTCACATGCTGCCAGACCTGCTGAGCTTTTCCAGCAATTTCTGGTTTTGTTTCTCTTTTGTTAATTATCTGAAGGTATTATCACAAACAACTGAATGGCTTCTTTCTTAACGCAAAATCACTTTTCACTTGTTATCCACCACCACTAAATCACCAATGTTTCCAATTCACCAAATCACATATAAAGCCCATTAATGCAGACCACCAAAGGGAGAGGTTGGGAGAGAGGGAGGGAGCTAAATGCAAATGGGATTGGAATAGGAGATAAGGTACTCCACTCCCTGTGGTGCATATCTTTCTCTAAAAGAATTGAGAGTATTGATGGATATTGCATGCTCCCACTGCAACAACATGCAGGCATGAATGTAGCCGTGGAAGAGGGGCAGACAGTCAGCAATTATGACCCCCTTCACTGCCCTCTGTCTGGGCCTATTAATAGCCAACTTGGTAGGGTCCATGAGCAGAACCACAAAGCAAGTCCACTAAATTGCCCACAACCTTCTACACAGGATGCCCAAAGGTCAGAAGTTTGGGCTAAAGTGCAATAAAAAGCACAACAAGAGATTTTTCTAATAACTGAAAAGGGAATTCAGCCATCCACACCCTAGGCACAATCCTTTATGATGTAATTAGTGAAGCTAATCTCATGGTGTCAGTTAACCTTTTCAGGAACTAGCTGCCTTGTACATCAATTACCAATCACAGAGAGCAGGCAACATTGGAAAATTTTACAAGGAAAACATTATGAGTGACAAATGTAAATCCAATGGGATAATATTTCCTCAAATGCACATGTGTTATTGTGTCCAATTCCTCTTGCTCCTAACCCTGTTACATGGTACATTCCCTTGTGGCTTCAGCAGCTCAGAGGCAGAATGCAAAACTGTTCAAACATTCCTGGTCAATGGCTGCTGAGTGTTGAAGCACGTTTTGAACAATTCTCCTTCTTCGGGAGGCAGCTTGCATTACTCACATTCTCTACTCCAGCAGAAGAGAAATTGTCTTTAGTGAATCAAGTGAACACTTGTGGCATTAGTTAACTTTACATCATTGTTTAGAGTTAGTGTCTGGCTCAACTGAAAGATTAAGTTTCTACAGAAGCATGTCCGCCTTGAGTAATAGCAACATTACTGGTAATGAGCACCGGCTGTCATACAGAAAGTGTCTTTCTCGTTCTGAAAGGGATACCTAGTATGCATTCTGATGCAACAACGGCTTCATTCTTTGATGATGAGTATAAGTGCATCATTTCTTATACAGTCTGTGTTCCACTCATGAAGAATATGTTAGCCTGATTTAACTATAGAAGTTCGGTACTGATCAAATGTATCACGATGAACATCTCACATTAAATTGAACTTTCCAACTTCTAATAGAAACACCTATTCCCCAGACAGTTCACAAGAGGTCAGCATCTCCTCCTCCTACTATTTCTATACAGACAGAGAACAAAACATATTCATTATATTAGATTAGATTACATTAGATTACATTACAGTGTGGAAACAGGCCCTTCGGCCCAACAAGTCCACACCGACCCGCCGAAGCGAAACCCACCCATACCCCTACATTTACCCCTTATCTAACACTACGGGCAATTTAGCATGGCCAATTCACCTGACCCTGCACATCTTTTGGACTGTGGGAGGAAACCGGAGCACCCGGAGGAAACCCACACAGACACGGGGAGAACGTGCAAACTCCACACAGTCAGTCGCCTGAGGCGGGAATTGAACCCGGGTCTCAGGCGCTGTGAGGCAGCAGTGCTAACCACTGTGCCACCGTGCCGCCCACCCGTATATATTTAAACCCGTATTATAATAGAAAGCAATTGTCTCTTCCACAGAGTGTTCAGTATTTATGTTTAAGAAGGCACCTGGCCTAGGCTGAGTGAATACTCAGTTCAACTGACCAAGCTTCAGAATTCCTCCAGTTTTTTTTTATAGTATGATTTATCTGTGATGACCTGGTATAATTATTTGGGAAAGGACTAACACTCTCTAAACAGGCTTACTAATTTAAAATAATCACAACATGGTTGACTATACCATCTCATCCATCATAGAGTCATAGAGATGTACAGCATGGAAACAGACCCTTCGGTCCAACCTGTCCATGTTGACCAGATATCCCAACCAATCTAGTCCCACCTGCCAGCACCCGGCCCATATCCCTCCAAACCCTTCCTATTCATATACCCATCCAAATGCCTCTTAAATGTTGCAATTGTACCAGCCTCCACCACATCCTCTGGCAGCTCATTCCATATACGTACCACCCTCTGCGTGAAAAAGTTGCCCCTTAGGTCTCTTTTATATCTTTCCCCTCTCACCCAAAACCTATGCCCTCTAGTTCTGGACTCCCCAACCTCAGGGAAAAGACTTTGCCTATTTATACTATCCATGCCCCTCATAATTTTGTAAACCTCTATAAGGTCACCTCTCAGCCTCCGATGCTCCAGGGAAAACAGCCCCAGCCTGTTCAGCCTCTCCCTGTAGCTCAGATCCTCCAACCCTGGCAACATCCTTGTAAATCTTTTCTGAACCCTTTCAAGTTTCACAACATCTTTCTGATAGGATGGGAGAATTGCACACAATATTCCAACAGTGGCCTAACCAATGTCCTGTACAGCCGCAACATGACCTCTCAACTCCTGTACTCAATACTCTGACCAATAAAGGAAAGCATACCAAATGCCTTCTTCACTATCCTATCCACCTGCGACTCCACTTTCAAGGAGCTATGAACCTGCACGTTCTCTTTGATCTTTCCATATTTGTTCATCTCACCATCGTCCATGTTTCTCTATTTATTTGTAACCAGAGAATCACTTCCAATGGCTTCTCCTTCTCCTTCCACACTTTTACCTTTACAGCCCCAAGAGTCTATCCTTGGGCCCTCCTTTTCTCTCATTTATGTGCTGCCCACATTGAATTTGTTTAAAATCACAGTGTTGATTTTTCTATATATGTTGATGGTACTGAGCTTTACTTTATTACCACCTTTATCAATTTTATTACTGCTACCAAATCATCAGATCACTGAGCTGATATCCAGTAATGGATGAGTAGAAATCTTCCTCTGACTAAATAATGGGAAGTCTGAAGCCACTGTTATTGGTCTTCACTCTAAACTTCTTTCTCGACCAAATGACTCCATCATTCTCCCTGGCAATAGTCTGGATAAGTTAAGCCAATCTGTTTGATTTGATTAGATTTATTATTGTTGCACATACCTAAGTACAGTAAAAAGTTTTGTTTTGTGAGCAGTAGATGCAGATCATACCACGCAGAGTGCATAAGGGTAAATAGAACAGAGTGAGGAAGGAGCACAAAGAGCGAGATCAAGATTTAAAATTTGAGGAGTTCATTCAGAACTTCAATAGGAGTAAGAAAGAAGCTGTTTTTGAATTTGTTCAGAGAGTCATAGAGATGTACAGCATGGAAACAGACCCTTTGGCCCAACTCGTCCAGGCCAACCTGATATCCAAAGCCAATCTAGTCCCACCTGCCAGTACCCGGCCCATATCCTTCCAAATTCTTCCTATTCATATTCCCATCCAGATGCCTTTTAAATGTTGCAATTGTACCAGCCTCCACTACTTCCTCTGGCAACTATTCCATACATGCACCACCCTCTGCATGAAAAGGTTGCCCCTTAGGTCTCTTTTATATCTTTCCTCTCTCACTCTAAACCTATGCCCTCTCGTTCTGGACTTGCCCACCCCAGGGAAAAGACTTTGTCTATTTACGCTATTCATGCCCTTCATAATTTTATAAATCTCTTTAAGATCACCCCCTCAGCCTCTGACACTCCAGGGAACATAGCCCTAGACTATTCAACCTCTCTCTATAGCTCAAATCCTCCAACCCTAGCAACATCCTTGTTAAAATTTTTCTGAACCCTTTCAAGTTTTACAACATTCTTCTGATAGGAAGGAGACTAGAATTGCCTAAACAAAAGTGGCCTAAACAATGTCTTGTACATCCACAACATTACCTCCCAACTCCTGTACTCATAGTCTGACCGATAAAAGAAAGAAAATGCCTTCTTTACTATCCTACCTACCTGCGATTCTACTTTCAAGGAGCTATGAACCTGCACTCCAAGATCTCTTTGTTCAACAACACTACCTAGGACCTTGCCATTAAGTATATAAGTCCTGTTAAGGTTTGCTTTCCTAATATGCAGCACCTCATATTTATCTAAATTAAACTCCATTTGCCACTCCTCAGCCCATTGGCCCATCTGACCAAGAGCCCGTTGTAATCTGAGGTAATCTTCTTCACTGTCCACTACACACTTGGTGTCATCTGCAAACTTACTAACTCTACCTCTGATGCTCCCATCCAAACCATTTATATATATCACGAAAAGTAGTGGACCCAGCACTGATCCTTGTGGCACTCCACTGGTCACAGGCCTTCAGTCTGAAAAAACAATCCTCCATTACCACCCTCCGTCTTCTACCTTCAAGCCAGTTCTGTATCCAAATGACTAGTTCTCCCTATATTCAGTGAGATCTAACCTTGCTAACCAGTCTACCACGGTGAACCTTGTCGAACACCTTACTGAAGTCCAGATAAATCACGTCCACCGCTCTGCCCTCATCAATCCTCTTTGTTACTTCTTCAAAAAAGTTTGTGAGACCTGATTTCCCATGCACAAAACCATGTTGACTAACTCTAATCAGTTCTTGCCTTTCCAAATACATGTACATCCTGTCCCTCAGTATTCCCTCCAACAACTTGCCACCACCGACATCAGGCTCCCCGGTCTATAGGCAGAAGTGAGGACTGCAGATGCTGGAGATCCTTGGATACTGCCTGACCTGCTGTGCTTTTCCAGCACCACTCTAATCTAATCCCAGTCTATAGTTCTCTGGCTTGTCCTTACCACTTTTCTTAAATAGTGGCACCACATTAGCCAATCTCCAGTCTTCCGACACCTCACCTGTGACTATCAATGATGCAAATACCTCACCTAGAGGCCCTTCTGTGGCTTCCCAGAGTTTGAGGATATGCCTGATCAGGTCCTGGGGATTTATCCACCTTTATACATTTCAGGTCATCCAGCAGTTCCTCCTCTGTAATATTGACATTTTTCAAGATGTCACCATCCATTTCCCTACATTCTATATCTTCCATGTCCTTTTGCACACACAAAGGCTGCCATGCTGATTTTTGAGGAGCCCTATTCGCTCCCTAGATACCCTTTTGTCCTTACTATACTTGTAAAAACCCTTTGGATTCTACTTAACCCTGTTTGCCAAAGCTATCTCATGTCACCTTTCTGCCCTCCAGATTTCCCTCTGAAGTATACTTCGATTGCTTTTATACTCTTCTAAGGATTCACTCGATCTAAACTGACTATACCTGACATATGCTTCCTTCTTTTTGTTAACCAAACTCTCAATTTCTTTAGTCATCCAGCATTCCCTAAACCTACTAGCCTTTCCTTTCACCCTAACAAGAATGTACTGTCTCTGGACTCCTGTTATCTCATTTCTGAAGGCTTCCCATTTTCTAGCCATCCCTTTACCTGCGAACATCTGCCCCCAATTAGCTTTTGAAAGTTCTTGCCTAATACCATCAAAATTGGCCAATTTCCACTTCAACTATTAGATCTTGTCTATCCTTTTCCATCACTATTTTAAAACTAGTAGAATTATTTTCAGATTCAATTACTTACAGTGTGGAAACAGGCCCTTCGGCCCAACAAGTCCACGCCGACCCATTCCCCTACACCTAACACTACGGGCAATTTAGCAAGGCCAATTCACCTAACCTGCACATTTTTGGACTGTGAGAAGAAACAGAGCACCCGGAGGAAACCCACGCAGACACGGGGAGAACGTGCAAACTGAACACAGACAGTCACCTGAGGCAGGAATTGAACCCGGGTCTCTGGCACTGTGAGGTAGCAGTGCTAACCGCTGTGCCATTGTGCCGCCCACACGGCCCCAAAGTGCTGGCCCCAAAGTGCTCCCCCACTGACAACTCAGTTATCTGCTCTGCCTTATTTCCCAAGAGTAGGCCAAGTTTTGCAACTTCTCTAGTAGGTACATCCACATACTGAATCAGAAAATTTCTTGCACATACTTAACAAATTCCTCTCCATCTAAACCCTTAACACTATGGCAATCCCAGTCTATGTTTGGAAAGTTAAAATCCCCTGCCGTAACCACCCTATGATTCTCACACATAACTGAGATCTCCTCACAAACTTGAATTTGAATTTGAATTGAATTTATTGTCACATGTACGGAGGCACACTGAAAAGCTTTGTCTTGCAAACAATACAGACACATCACAGGGTTAAGTAGCATAGTTAAGTAAATAATAGGTAAGCAGCGGCAAAAACAAAAACACAGTTACAGGCGAATGTTAAGAGTTTGTGTGTCCATTCAATATTCTAACAACAGTAGGGTAGAAACTGTTACCAAACTGGCTGGTGCGTGTGTTCAGGCTTCTCTACCTTCTCCCCAGTGGTAGAGGCTGTAGAAAAACATTGCCAGGGTGGGATGGATCTTTGAGAATGTTGACAGCCTTTCCTTGACAGCGGGCCTGGTAGATGGATTCTATAAATGGGACATTGGCCTTTGTGGTAGTCCGGGCTGGGTTCACCACTCTCTGTAACTGTCTCCGATCTTGAACGGTACAGTTGCCATATCAGGTAGTGATACATCCAAACAGAATGCTCTTGATGGCGCACCTATAAAAGTTGACAAGGGTATTCACACTCATGCTAAATTTCCCCAGCTGACTGAGGAAGAAGAGATGTTGTTGGGCCTTTGTAACCACATGAAGAGTCCAAGAAAACCTGTTGTGGATGACCGTTCCTCGGAGCTTGACACTCTCTGTTCGTTCCACTTCTGTGCTGTTAATGTGTAGGGGGGCATGAGTAACATCCCGCTGAAAGTCAATAATGAGTTCCATAGTTTTGCCAGCATAGAGAGCTAGGTTGTTCTCAGAGCAACATTTTTCCAGGTCTTCCACCTCCCATCTGTAGTCTATTTCGTTGCCATTGGAGATTCGACCGACTATGGTGGTGTCATCAGCAAACTTGTAAATGGCATTAGTCTGGTAATTTGCTTCTCAATTTTCCTCTGACTATTAGAGGGTCTATAATACACTCCCAATAAGGTGATCATCCCTTTCTTATTTCTCAGTTCCACCCAAATAACTTCCTTGGATATATTTCCAAGAATATCCTCCCTAAGGATGGCTGTAATGCTGTCCCTTATCAAAAACGTCACTCCCCCTCCTCTCTAGCCTCCCTTTCTGTCCTTCCTGAGCATTTGTATCCTAGAACATTAAGCTGCCTGTCCTGTCCACTCCTGAGCCATGTCTCTGCAATAGCTATGATATCCCAATCCCACATTTCTAACAATTCCTTAAGTTCAACTGCCTTCTCTGTTAGGGGTCTTTCATTGAAATAAATGCAGTTTAATTTATCCATCCTACCTTGTTCTCTAAGAGAAAGTGAGGACTGCAAATGCTGGAGATCAGAGTCGAGACTGTGTTGCTGGAAAAGCACAGCAGGTAAGGCAGCATCCGAGGAGCAGAAGAATTGACCGAAACGTCAATTCTTCTGCTCTTCAGATGCTGCCTGACCTGCTGTGCTTTTCCAGCAGCACACTCATGACTACCTTGTTCTCTGCTTTGTGCCTGCCTGCCCTGATTGTTTGACTCACTTCTTTTCTCAATTGTACCAGTCTGAGATTGAAATCTTTCCTCACTATCTCCCTGGGTCCCTCCCCCCGCCCCCCCCCCCCCCCCCCCCCACCTTACGATTTAAATCTCCAGAGTAGTTCTAGCAAATATCCCTACAGTATATTAGTCCCCTTCCAATTCAGGTGCAATCCGTCCTTCTTGTACAGGTCCCTTCTACCCCAGAAGAAATTCTAATTATCCAAAAATGTGAATCCCTCTCCCATACACCAGCTCCTCAGCCATGCATTCATCTGCTCTATCGTCCTATTCCTACCCTCACTAGCTCGTAGCACTGGGAGTAATCCAGATATTACTACTCTTGAGGACCTCCTTTTTAAATTCCTGCCTAACTCCTTATATTCTCTCTTCAGAATGTCATCCTTTTCGCTTCCTATTTCATTGGTTCCAATGTGGACAATGACCTCCTGCTGCACCCTCTCTCCCCTGAGAATATTCTGCACAGTCTCTGAGACATCCTTGATCCTGTCACTAGGGAGGTAACACACCATTCTGATTTTTCGCTGCTGGCCACAGAAATGTCTGTCTGTGCCTCAGGCTAGAGAGTCCCCTCACACAATCTCCTCTTGGAAACCGACATTCTCCTCATTGCATTAGAGCCAGTCTCAATACCAAAACTTGGCTGTTCGTGCTACATTCCTCTGAGAATCCATCACCCCCTACATTTCCAAAACGGCATACTTGTTTGAAATGGGGATAGCCACAGAAGACTCCTGCACTACCCGCCTACATCTTTTACCTTTCCTGGAGCTAATCTATGTGTCTGTATCTGCAGCTTTTATCCCTTCCTATAACTGCTGTCCAACACACCCCCTTGCTCTTATAAATTCCTCATTGCCTCTAACTGTCACTCCAACCGATCCATTCAATCTGATAGGATTTGCAACCAACACCATTTCTTGCAGATAGAATCCTCAGTAACCCGTAAACTCTCCCTAAACTCCCACATCGGACAAGAAGAACATATCACTCTACTAAGGGCCATTTTTGCTTCTTCCAATCAGCAGACCCAGAAAATAGCACTGTCTTATTTCTCTACAAAACAAGGCTCCAGGCTAACTTTATACTTACAGCTTATATTTTCAAGTTTAATCAAGAGACATATAATCAAGAAAGAACCCATTCTACTCACTATTGCAGACTTACAGCAAGGCCACACTTAAAACTTCTCACTTATCTATTTCTGTGCTGTGACTTCTCCCAAACAGCTTCATCCAAGATCAGTTGTAAATTTCACTGTTTGTTAATTTTCCCAGATGCACTCCGATGTCCAGTGATACATGAATTCAACAGCAAAGGCATTAACTGCACAGGTTCACTGCTGTGTCAGTTAGCAGTGTGGGTTTCTTTCTCTCTCTCTCTCTCTCCTGCACAGACCATGTGCTGCCTTTGTCTGTTCCTCTCCCTTTTATAAGTGCCATTATTTTGACTTTTGTTTCCTGCAAAGTTCAAAAACAATGCAACAGCACATAAAACAGTAATTGCTGCTCCTGGAATTCAAGGAAATCATCTCCAACACCTAAAATACCTCAATAAAGGAGCAGCATGTTACAGCCAGAAATTTTTCCCATCTATAATCCTGGATTACCCAGAATCCTTGTTGGTATGTGTGTTTAAAATTTTGTATTTTTTTGCCTGATGAAAGAGGTTGGACGAGTTTATAACTGGGGTCGGAAGGGTCCTTAAGTTGACTGCCTTCCTGAGGGAGCAAGAAATATAGATGGAGTCAATGGATGGAAGGTTGGCTTGCATGATTGACTGGACTGTGTTCACAACTCTGTGTAGTTTCCTATGGTCCCGGGCAGAGCAGTTGTCTTACCAAGCCATGATGCATTCACATAGAATGCTTCCTCTGGTTCATCTATAAAAAATGGTAAATTTGCAACCTCAGTGTCATATTTAATCCTGTACGGAGTTTCTCACTTCTTATTCATGCCATCACAAAGATCACGGCAGGTCAGGCAGCATCCATGGAACAGGAGAATTGACGTTTCGGGCATAAGCCCTTCTTCAGGAAAGAAGGGCTTATGCCCGAAACGTCGATTCTCCTGTTCCCTGGATGCTGCCTGACCTGCTGCGCTTCTCCAGCAACACATTTTCAGCTCTGATCTCCAGCATCTGTAGACCTCACTTTCCCATCACAAAGATCACCTATTGCCAGCTCTCTGTCATTAGCCATTAATGCCCCACAAATGCCTGGCAAAGACCATCTCCATAAAGCGATAATATAACCACCTCCCCTCGACATTTAATGACATTACCATCACTGAATTGCCCATTATAAACATTCTGGGAGTTATCATTGACCAGAAAATACTCACCATATAAATACAGTGGCTACAAGAGTTTGTCAGATGCTGCAAATCTTACAGCAAGTAATTTACGCCAAAACCTGTCTGCCTTCTACAAGACATGAGTGATGAGGTGTGATGGAATACACCCCAGTTGCTTGGATGATTGCAGCTGCAACTAAGTCAGGAGGGGTGATACCATCCAGGACAAATCAGTCCACTTAATTGGATCACCACATTAACAAAAATCCACTTTCTCCACCAAAGACTTTCCAAAGCAGCAATGTGTGCTATCTACAAGATGCACTGCAAACACTCACCAAGGTTCCAAGACCCCTTCCATCTAGAAGGACAAGGGCAGCAAATACATGGGAGCAACACACCTGCAGGTGAAAGTCCTACAGGTTTAATTGGAAGCACACTAGCTTTCGGAGCAACGCTCCATCAGGTGATAATGGAGGGCTCAATCCTAACACAGAATTTATAGCAAAAATTTACAGTGTGATGTAATTGAAATTATACATTGAAAAATTGATTGTCTGTTAAGCCTTTCATCTCTTAGAATACAATGATAGTTTCACTTCTTTCATGTGTAAATCACAAAACCTTTTTTTTAAAGTTGCATTCTCGGGTTAGCTGTTAGCAATGGTGATAGCTAGACAATATGTTGAAGGTTCTGGATCAGTGGTGCTGGAAGAGCACAGCAATTCAGGCAGCATCCGAGGACAGGCAAAATCGACGTTTCGGGCAAAAGCCCTTCATCAGGAATAAAGGCAGAGAGCCTGAAGCATGGAGAGATAAGCTAGAGGAGGGTGGGGGTGGGGATAGAGTAGCATAGAGTACAATAGGTCAGTGGGGAAGGAGATGAAGGTGATAGGTCAGGGAGAAGAGGGTGGAGTGGATAGGTGGAAAAGGAGCTGGGCAGGTCGGACAAGTCGGACAAGTCAGGGGATCGTGTTGCTGGAGGTTAGAAACTAGGATGAGGTGGGGGAAGGGGAAATGAGGAAACAGTTGAAGTCCACATTGAAGCCCTGGGGTTGAAGTGTTCCGAGGCGGAAGGTGAGGCGTTCTTCTTCCATGCGTCTGGTGGTGAGGGAGCGGCAGTGGAGGAGGCGCAGCACCTCCATGTCCTCGGCAGAGTGGGAGGAGGAATTGAAATGTTGAGCCACGGGGCGATTTGGTTGATTGGTGCGGGTGTCTCGGAGATGTTCCCTAAAGCGCTCTGCTAGGAGGCGCCCAGTCTCCCCAATGTAGAGGAGACCGCATCGGGAACAACGGATACAATAAATGATATTGGTGGATGTGCAGGTAAAACTTTGATGGATGTGGAAGGCTCCTTTGGGGCCTTGGATGGAGGTGAGGGAGGAGGTGTGGGCACAGGTTTTACAGTTCCTGCGGTGGCAGGGGAAAGTGCCAGGATGGGAGGGTGGGTCGTAAGGGGGCGTGGACCTGACCAGGTAGTCACGGAGGGAACAGTCTTTGCGGAAGGCGGAGAGGGGTGGGGAGGGAAATATATCCCTGGTGGTGGGGTCTGTTTGGAGGTGGCGGAAATGTCGGCGGATGATTTGGTTTATGCGAAGGTTGGTAGTGTGGAAGGTGAGCACCAGGGGCGTTCTGTCCTTGTTGTGGTTGGAGGGGTTGGGTCTGAGGGCGGAGGTGCGGGATGTGGACGAGATGCGTTGGAGGGCATCTTTAACCACATGGGAAGGGAAATTGCGGTCTCTAAAGAAGGAGGCCATCTGGTGTGTTCTATGGTGGAACTGCTCCTCCTGGGAGCAGATACGGCGGAGGCGGAGGAATTGGGAATACGGGATGGCATTTTTGCAAGAGGTAGGGTGGGAAGAGGTATAATCCAGGTAGCTGTGGGAGTCGGTGGGTTTGTAGAAAATGTCAGTGTCAAGTCGGTCGTCACTGATGGAGATGGAGAGGTCCAGGAAGGGGAGGGAGGTGTCAGAGATGGTCCAGGTAAATTTAAGGTCAGGGTGGAATGTGTTGGTGAAGTTGACGAATTGCTCAACCTCCTCGCGGGAGCACGAGGTGGCGCCAATGCAGTCATCAATGTAGCGGAGGAAGAGGTGGGGAGTGGTGCCGGTGTAATTATGGAAGATCAACTGCTCTACGTAGCCAACAAAGAGACAGGCATAGCTGGGGCCCATACGTGTGCCCATGGCTACCCCTTTGGTCTGGAGGAAGTGGGAGGAATCAAAGGAGAAATTGTTAAGGGTGAGGACCAGTTCGACCAAACGAATGAGAGTGTCGGTGGAGGGGTACTGTTGGGAACGTCTGGAGAGGAAAAAACGGAGGGCTTGGAGGCCCTGGTCATGGCGGATGGAGGTGTAGAGGGATTGGATATCCATGGTGAAGATGAGGCGTTGGGGGCCGGGGAAACGGAAGTTTTGGAGGAGGTGGAGGGCGTGGGTGGTGTCTCGAACGTATGTGGGGAGTTCCTGGACTAGGGGGGATAGGACAGTGTCGAGGTAGGTAGAGATGAGTTCAGTGGGGCAGGAGCATGCTGAGACAATGGGTCGGCCAGGGTGGTCAGGCTTGTGGACCTTGGGAAGGAGGTAGAACCGGGCAGTGCGGAGTTCCTGGACTATGAGGTTGGAAGCTGTGGGTGGGAGATCTCCTGAGGTGATGAGGTTCTGTATGGTCTGGGAGATGATGGTTTGGTGATGGGGGTAGGGTCATGGTCAAGGGGGCGGTAGGAAGAGGTGTCCTCGAGTTGGCGTTTGGCTTCAGCGATGTAGAGGTCAGTGCGCCAGACTACCACTGCGCCCCCTTTGTCTGCTGGCTTGATGGTGAGGTCAGGATTGGAGCAGAGAGATTGGAGGGCTGCGCGTTGTGAGGATGAGTGGTTGGAGTGGGGGAGGGGGGTCGACAGTTTGAGGCGGTTAATGTCCCGGCGGCAGTTGGAAATGAAGAGGTCGAGGGCAGGTAATAGGCCAGCGCGGGGTGTCCAGGTGGATGCAGTGTGTTGGAGGTGGGCGAAGAGGTCCTCGGAGGGTGGGCGGGAGTCCTGATTGTGAAAGTAAGCTCGGAGGCGGAGGCGACGGAAGAATTGTTCGATGTCACGGCGTGTATTCAATTCATTGATGCATGGACGGAGGGGGACGAAGGTGAGTCCTTTGCTGAGGACTGATCGTTCGTCCTCAGTGAGGCGGAGGTCTGGGGGGATGGTGAAAACTCGGCAGGACTGGGAGCTGGGATCTGGTGTGGGTGTAGAGCTGGGAGTGGGGTCGGAGCCAGTACCTGGAGTGGGTGTGATGGTGGGGGGAATGGGGGTAGAGTCATGAGTAGGGGTAGTGTTCCCCTCGGGGTTCTGGGGGGGTGGGGATAGTGACAGTGGGGTCTGTGGGGGGCATGTCAGCAGAATGCAGGTGAGTGGCGATGGTGGGGATGGAAGTGCTGGCAGACACGGCAGTAGGGGTGGCGGAAGTCACTGAGCGTGTGGCATCGGCGATGATGAGAGGGCCGGAAGTGGCTGTGGGAGTGGCCATGATGGGGGCAGAAGTGACATCATCAATCAGCGTGGGGGTGGTAGCTGCATCAGCCGCATGGCTAATGGTCTTTCCAAGGCCAGGGGAATCTTCGGGAATGTTCGAGGAGCGCTGATTATGTAGGTGGGTAGATATCGAACAATTCTTCCGTCGCCTCCGCCTCCGAGCTTACTTTCACAATCAGGACTCCCGCCCACCTTCCGAGGACCTCTTCGCCCACCTCCAACACACTGCATCCACCTGGACACCCCGCGCTGGCTTATTACCTGCCCTCGACCTCTTCATTTCCAACTGCCGCCGGGACATTAACCGCCTCAACCTGTCGACCCCCCTCCCCCACTCCAACCTCTCATCCTCACAACGCGCAGCCCTCCAATTCCTCTGCTCCAATCCTGACCTCACCATCAAGCCAGCGGACAAAGGGGGCGCAGTGGTAGTCTGGCGCACTGACCTCTACATCGCTGAAGCCAAACGCCAACTCGAGGACACCTCTTCCTACCGCCCCCTTGACCATGACCCTACCCCCCCATCACCAAACCATCATCTCCCAGACCATACAGAACCTCATCACCTCAGGAGATCTCCCACCCACAGCTTCCAACCTCATAGTCCAGGAACTCCGCAATGCCCGGTTCTACCTCCTTCCCAAGATCCACAAGCCTGACCACCCTGGCCGACCCATTGTCTCAGCATGCTCCTGCCCCACTGAACTCATCTCTACCTACCTCGACACTGTCCTATCCCCCCTAGTCCAGGAACTCCCCACATACGTTCGAGACACCACCCACGCCCTCCACCTCCTCCAAGACTTCCGTTTCCCCGGCCCCCAACGCCTCATCTTCACCATGGATATCCAATCCCTCTACACCTCCATCCGCCATGACCAGGGCCTCCAAGCCCTCCGTTTTTTCCTCTCCAGACGTTCCCAACAGTACCCCTCCACCGACACACTCATTCGTTTGGCCGAACTAGTCCTCACCCTTAACAATTTCTCCTTTGAATCCTCCCACTTCCTCCAGACCAAAGGGGTAGCCATGCGCACATGTATGGGCCCCAGCTATGCCTGTCTCTTTGTTGGCTACGTAGAGCAGTTGATCTTCCGTAATTACACCGGCACCACTCCCCACCTCTTCCTCCGCTACATTGATGACTGCATTGGCGCCACCTCGTGCTCCCGCGAGGAGGTTGAGCAATTCGTCAACTTCACCAACACATTCCACCCTGACCTTAAATTTACCTGGACCATCTCTGACACCTCCCTCCCCTTCCTGGACCTCTCCATCTCCATCAGTGACGACCGACTTGACACTGACATTTTCTACAAACCCACCGACTCCCACAGCTACCTGGATTATACCTCTTCCCACCCTACCTCTTGCAAAAATGCCATCCCGTATTCCCAATTCCTCCGCCTCTGCCGTATCTGCTCCCAGGAGGACCAGTTCCACCATAGAACACACCAGATGGCCTCCTTCTTTAGAGACCGCAATTTCCCTTCCCACGTGGTTAAAGATGCCCTCCAACGCATCTCGTCCACATCCCGCACCTCCGCCCTCAGACCCAACCCCTCCAACCGCAACAAGGACAGAACCCCCCTGGTGCTCACCTTCCACCCTACCAACCTTCGCAAAAACCAAATCATCCGCCGACATTTCCGCCACCTCCAAACAGACCCCACCACCAGGGATATATTTTCCTCCCCACCCCTCTCCGCCTTCCGCAAAGACCGTTCCCTCCTTGACTACCTGGTCAGGTCCTCGCCCCCCTACGACCCACCCTCCCATCCTGGCACTTTCCCCTGCCACCGCAGGAACTGTAAAACCTGTGCCCACACCTCCTCCCTCACCTCCATCCAAGGCCCTAAAGGAGCCTTCCACATCCATCAAAGTTTTACCTGCACATCCACCAATATCATTTATTGTATCCGTTGTTCCCGATGCGGTCTCCTCTACATTGGGGAGACTGGGCGCCTCCTAGCAGAGCACTTTAGGGAACATCTCCGAGACACCCGCACCAATCAACCAAATCGCCCAGTGGCTCAACATTTCAACTCCCCCTCCCACTCTGCCGAGGATATGGAGGTGCAGGGCCTCCTCCACCGCCGCTCCCTCACCACCAGACGCATGGAGAAGAACGCCTCATCTTCCGCCTCGGAACACTTCAACCCCAGGGCATCAATGTGGACTTCAACAGTTTCCTCATTTCCCCTTCTCCCACCTCATCCTAGTTTCTAACCTCCAGCAACACGATCCCCTGACTTGTCCGGACTTGTCCGACCTGCCCAGCTCCTTTTCAACCTATCCACTCCACCCTCTCCTCCCTGACCTATCACCTTCATCTCCTTCCCCACTGACCTATTGTACTCTATGCTACTCTATCCCCACCCCCACCCTCCTCTAGCTTATCTCTCCACGCTTCAGGCTCTCTGCCTTTATTCCTGATGAAGGGCTTTTGCCCGAAACGTCGATTTTGCCTGTCCTCGGTTGCTGCCTGAATTGCTGTGCTCTTCCAGCACCACTGATCCAGAATCTGGTTTCCAGCATCTGCAGTCATTGTTTTTACCTCGCTAATATGTTGAAGGTGTTAGCCCCCTGTGTTCTCTGTCTATGCCATGATGTTTAGATTGATTCGAATCTAAAAAGTGAGATAACGGAATTTTACATAAATTAATGCAGTTTTTGAGCTCAGAGTTCTACATGAATGCATGCAGTTTTTGAGCAAAGTACAATGTAATCTGCAAGTACAAATTCACCCCACAAAATATATGTGTGCATGTGGGTCTTTGTGTGTGTGTGTCTGTCTGTCTGGGGTGGGTGTTGTGAGTCTGAGAAAGTGTGTGTGTGTGTGTGTGTGTGTGTAGTGTGTTCAGAGTGTCTTAAGTCTGTGAGGGGGTGCATGTGTGAGTGTGGGAGTGTGTGTGTCTATAAGGATGTGTGTGGGTGTCTGTGTGCGCGTCTGTGTGTACCTGTGCCCGTGTGTATGTGAGAGTATGTGTGTGTAGGAATATCTGTGTGTAGTGCAATGGTGGTCACCTGTAATGTGACATGAACCCAAGATCCCGGTTGAGACCCTCCCTATGGGTACCGAACTTAGCTATCAGCCTCTGCTCAGCCACTTTTCTCTGCTGCCTGTCCCGAAGTGATTTTATAAACCTCTATAAGCTCAGTCTTCGATTCTCCAGGGAAAACAGCCACAGCCTATTCAGCCTGTCTCCACATATCAAATCCTCCAAATCCGGCAACATCCTTGTAAATCTTTTCTGAACCCTTTAAAGTTTCACAACATCCATTTAGGAGAAGTCACAGTGGATTTGCAGTGAGCTAGTAAGATGGATACCTAGTCTTGGAAGACAGAAAGTAGCAGTGGAAGGACATTTTTCTGACAGAAGGTTTGTGACCAGTGGTGTTCTGCAGGGATCATTGCTGGGACTCCTTTTCTTTGCAGCATGCATAAATGATTTGGAGGAGAATTCAGGTGAATTGATTAGTATGTTTGTGGATGACACAAAGATTGGGGAGCTGTGGCTAGTGAGGAAGATTGCCAGCGGACACAGCCAGATAGAGTAGAGACTTGGATGGAGAAATGGATATGCAATTTAATCTGGACAAATGCAAGGTGATGCATTTTGGCAAGTCTAATGCAGGAGGATGGTATATTGTAAATGGCAGAATCTTTGGTTCACTGTCCACCAAAACTGCACCAACACTTGATGCCTTTTTACACTAAAGTCCTTTTGCTTTTATGCAGTCTGTATCCCTCTATCCTTTACTTATTCATGTATCTGTCAAGATGCCTCTTAAACATTATTTTTGTAACTGCTTTGACAACTCCCCTGTCAGCACATTCCAGGCACTTACACTCTATGTATAAAAATCTTGCCCTTCACATCTCCTTTAAACATTCCTTCTTTTATCTTAAACCTGTGTCCCCATATAATTGACATTTCTTCAGTAAAAAGACTCTGCCTATCTATTCTATCTGTGTCTCTTACAATTTTGTAAACTTCACTCAGATCACCCTCAGCCTCCAATGTTCAAGTGGAAACAAAACAAGCTTATCCAATCTATTCACATAGCTAATACCCTTCAAATCAGGGAATATCCTGGTAAGCCTTTTCTGTACCCTCTCCAAAGCGTCCACATCCTATAGGAAGTGGCAACCAGAGTTGTATGAAATACAAAACTGAAATTTTAGAAGAACAGTAAGGTCCCCTTACTCACCAAATTCCCACCAAGTTGCATTGATCATAAAATCCTTACAGTGTGGAAGCAGGTCATTTGGCCCATCAAATCCACACCAAACCTTTGAAGTGCATCCCACCCAGAATCACCCCATCTGGCATGGTGGCTCAGGGGTTAGCGCTGCTGCCTCACAGCACCAGGGTCCCGGGTTCAATACCAGCCTTGGGTGCCTGTCTGTGTGGAGTTGCACATTCTCCCTGTGCCTGCATCGGTTTCCTCCCATAAGTCCAAAGATGTGCAGGTTAGGTGAATTGTCCTTTGTATTCAGGGATGTGTAGGTTAGGTGTATTGGTCAGGGGTAAAATGTAGTGGAATGGGTGAGTTACTGTTCGGAGGGGTTGGTGTGGACTTGTTGGGCTGAAGGGCCTGTTTCCACACTGTAGGGATTCTATGATATCCCTGTAACTCTGCATTTCATGTGGCTAATCTAACTAGCCTGCACATTCCTGGGCACTATTGGCAACTTAGCATGGCCAATACACCTAACATGCACTTACTTTGACTGTGGAAGGAAACCCATGCAGCTACAAGGAGAGTGTGCAAACTCCAGACAGACAATCACCTGAGGGTGGAATGGGACCTGGGTCCCTGATGTTGTGAGACAGCAACACCAACTGTCATGCCACCAACACCTTGATTTATGTGTTCTGATTTAGCTGAGAACAAGTACAGAAAAAAAAGTTTATTTTGTACTGTAATCCAAAATAGTGCAAGTCTTCCATTCCCTTAGTAATCCCTAACTCATACAGGCTTTAATATCTACATTTTGTAACATGAACTACTCTTTCATGATTTACTCATCCCTTTGTACTGTGCTCAGCCATTGTCATGGCATGCTTTTTGGGTCTATCACCCTGCCCTCATCAACCTTCCTGGTCACTTCATCAAAGAAAACATTTGTGAGGCATGATCTCCCAAACACAATGCCAGGCTGACATTCCTAATCAAAACTTGTCTTTCCAAATGCATGTTTATCTTCTCTCTCAGAATCTTCTCAACTAAATTACCTACCATACATGTTTACCTTACTGATCAATAGTTCCTAGGATTTTCTTTGCAGCCCTTCTTGAGTAAGGGCACAATATTCACTATCCTCCATTCTTCTGGGACCTCATCTATGGCTAATGATGATGCAGAAATATCAGCCAGGGCCCTGCAAGTTCTTCGTGTGCCTCTCGCAGTGTTCTTGGATACATCTGGTAAGAACCAGGAGATTTATCCACCTTCATGCATTCTAATATGTTCAACACATCCTCTACTGAAGTAGGGACTGTCCCCAAGATATCAGCACTAACTTCCTCAAGTTCCCCAAGTGTCCATGTCTTTCTCACCTATAGACATTCATTTAGTATATAATACTACTATCGAATGTTCACTTCTGATTTCTGCAAGATAGGCAGTGGCCAAATGCCCTTGCTACCAGTATACATTTGCAAATTGTAGAGCTCTTGTCATACAGTGGCAGTGTCTCTATCTCTGGGCCAGAAGGCCTGAATTTAAGTCCTTTTGTTCTGAAGATGTGTCATACCATATCTAAGCAAATTGATTATACCAATCTACAGCTGTAAATTAGTTATTTTGCATAATCTTAGTCTATTGTAATTTCATATTAACCTCTCCACAAGGATATAAATATTCTATCACCGATTAAAAATCAGTCAATTTCAGTCTTGAATATACTATACGATCCAGTTGGTCTCTGTTGTAAATAATTCCACAAATTGACTACTCTCTGAGAGAAGAAATTCCTCCATATCTCTGTTTCAAATGTGAGAACCCTGATTCTGACATTAAGCCCTCAGGTCCTAGATGCTCCCTCAAGTGGAAGCAATCTTTCCTCATTTACCCTGTCAAATCCCCTAAGAACTTTGTATGTTTTAACTAAAGTTGCCTGTATTTCTATTAAACTGCAATGAGTACAAGTCCACCCCACTCAACCTCTTCTCCTAAGACAATCCTTCTGTGCCTGTAATCAGCCCTGTAAACCTCTTCTGAAGTGTTCCACTCCCAGTATATGTTTTAGATAAAGGGCCCAAAACTGTTTACATTATTCCAGCAGTAGACTGACAACTGTCTTGTTTAGTTTTAGTAAGACTTTGTACTTTTATACTCAATTCCCTTTGAATTAAAAACAAACATACCATTTGCTTACCCTATTACCTGCTGAATGTGTATGCTAGCACTTCGTGATTCATTGTCAATGACTTCCAAATCCTTCTGAGATGTAGTTTTCTTCAGTCGTTTTCTGATTAAACAATATTCAGCTCCTCTAATCTTCCTGCCAAACTGAATAACTTCACTTGTTTCTTTGTCATCTGAAAACTTCATTTTCCTCATCCAAGTCTATGTAAATTCTAAATATATATCCCTACAGGAAGTACATCAATAAAAAAGGCTGACTTGTCCTTACATTTAAGAAAAAAAGACCTTTCACCTCGCTCTAATCCTTATTTCTAAAGTAGTAAGTAGCAATAACAGCTAATGCCCCACTAAATTTTGAAATGATGCTAATGCTTAGTTTCTTTCTCTTTCAGCATACATACAGGTCTGTAGAGGTCTCATGATTACTGCTGTTTGTCTAGGATTTTTTGGTTTCATAATTTCATTGGTGGGGATGAAATGTACAAGAATTGGAGGCTCAGAAAGGATGAAAGGAAGAATTGCTGTATGTGCAGGAGTTCTTTTCATTTTCTCTGGTAAGGATGATCACAGGTGTGTAAGAAGATTATATCCAATTCTCCGCGGGTTTCAGTTCACATTGTACTTGGAAAACAATTTTTAAAAAATACTATTTATTACACATTCCCATGTACTATTGAGAAGATAATGAAAGGCCGCTTTTTTTTAATGATGTCCTAAGTAGATCTGGCAGCATCTGTAGAGAGAGGAACACAATTAACAAATTAGTTCTTTGAATGTTTATCTAAACAGTTACTTCTTGAACATATACAGTTAAATATTAAGTGAGGAAATTGTCCTCCAGGTTATCCTGCTCCTCCACAAGCTTTGTTATAATAATATTCCACTAAGAGTTTCCAGTCACATAAATTGAAGTTGATGACATTGTGTTGCTGAGTCATTTGGTAACCAGTAAAGGCACCAGAAGATGATAGGGCTTCCATATCAACAGAAAATAGTAAGAAATAATTACTGAAAACAAGCCCTGTAGTTCTGAGCATTTCCCTTGATAAAGATAGGTGTTTTATCTGAACACAAAAAGAATCTGCAACAAGGTAGATTAACTAATGGCATCAATAGAGATAAATGGTTTTGCTTTAATTACAATTACACAGAACATAGTTGCAAACAGAACAAGGTTAAAAAGGACAGACAGATTGGCACAGGAGGAAGGGTAGCTCTTGAGTAAAAATAACACAAGAACATTAGAGAGAAAGGATTTGATCTCATGAAACAGAATGAATAAGTTAGACAGATCAAATTGACAAGAGTGGTTTAGAAGAATGCTTTTGTGACAACTTCCTGGAACAATACACTGAGCAAATGTTATGGGTAGCGCGGTGGCTCAGTGATTAGCACTGCTGCCTCACAGCATCAGGGACCTAGGTTCGATTCTCACCTCGGTTGACTGTCTGTGTGGAGTTTGCACACAGACAGTCCAGTGTCTGCATGGATTTCATCCGGGTGCTCTGGTTTCCTCCCATAATCCAAGGATGTGCTAGTCAGGTGAATTGGCCATGCTAAATTTCCCACAGTGTTAAGTGCATTAGTCAGGGGTAAATGTAGAGGAATGGGTCTGGGTGGGTTACTCTCCAGAGGGTTGGTGTGGAAATGTTGGGCTGAAGGGCCTATTTCCATACTGTAGGGAATCTAATCTTATCTTTTGCATAGTGCCTTAATCAAATGCCTCTGCTGATTTCCCTTCATCTGTCTTATTGGTTACATTCTCAAAAACGAATCAATTTGTTCAACAAGATTTCACTTTGGAAAAGCCTTATTGACTTGTTCTACTCATGTTCTTTTTGCCTTGGTGCATTGCTAAGACTTTTCAGTAATAGATTTCAACATTTTTCCAAATGCTGATGTTCAGCAAGCAAGCCTTTAGTGCTTTGTTTTCTCTTCCCTTCCCTTTAGCTATCTGTTTCAGAATCCCGGAGTGCAGACCTTTTGATGAATGTTATTTCCTTCTGTACTTTTTCACAGTCTATATTGATTGCCTTAATTTCCTCACTCTTTCTAGCCCCTAAGTTACTTGCAACTTCTGTCTTGTATTAAGAATCAGATGCAAAATATCTATTCAATGTTTGTTATTTCCTCATTCCCCATGATAATTTCTCCTGTACCTACATGTAAGGGACAAACATTTACTTTAGCTATTTCTATTTTACATTTTTATAAAAACTCTTGTAATGATTGTAATATTATTGACTCTTCTACTTTTTTTCAACTAAAATATTCTTAACTTCATGAGTTTTTCTTTGTTAATGGAAAGTACTTTCTGTTCAACATTTTGAATGATTTCTTTAAATACGTCTGACTATCCATTTAACACCAGACCTTTTAGCATTCTTACTCCATCAACCTTGGTCTGTTCTCCCCTTATATCTGTAATTGGCTTTGTTGAAGTTGGCGATTCCTCATTGTAATTACAGTTTGTCACTTTCAAACTTCACAAGGAATTCAATGATGTTTTGATCACTATTTCCTTCTATAGATTTCACTAATTAACTCAGCTTCATTGCACAGTACTAAATTGGAGATTGCTTTAATCCTAGTTGTTTGATTAGATTCCCTACAGTTTGGAAACAGGCCCCTTCAGCCCAACGAATCAACACTGACCCTCTGAAGGGTTACTCTAGTACGTTGGATGGATCAGTTTTTGTCCAATGTGTACAGGAGGGTTTCCTGACACAGTATGTCGAAGGGCTGACAAGAGGGGAGGCCACACTGGATCTGGTACTTTGTAATGAAACAGGTCAGGTGTTTGATTTAGTTGTAGGTGAGCACTTTGGAGACAGTGACCATAATTCGGTTTCATTTAGTTTAGCGATGGAAAGGGATAGGTACATTCCACAGGGCAAGAGTTATATATGGTGGAAGAGCAATTATAATGCAATTAGGCAAGACTTAGAATGCATAGAATGGATCACAAAATGCAGGGGATGCAGACAATGGAAATGTGGAGCTCGTTTAAGGAATAGATATTGCGTGTCCTTGATAGGAATGTCCCTGTCAGGTCGGGAGGAAGTGATAAGATAAAGGACCAATGGTTTACTAAAGAAATTGCATCTCTTGTTAAGTGGAAGAGAGAGGCTAATGTGACGTTGTGACGAGATGGTTCAGATAAGGCGATGGAGAATTACAGCTTAGTTAGGAAGGATTTAAAGCCTTAAAGAGAGAGTTAAGAAGAGCAAGGAGGGGACATGAGCAGTCTTTAGCAGGTAGAATAAAGGAGAACCCTAAAGCTTTCTATATGTATGTGAGGAATAAGAGGATGGCGAGAGTAGGAATAGGGCCAGTCAAAGTGGGAAGTTGTGGACTCTGTGGAGTTTGGAGAGGTGCTAAATGAATATTTCTCATCTGTTTTCACTCAAGAAAAGGAGAATATTGTAGAGGAGAAGACTGAGATACAGGCTATTAGAATAGAAAGGATTGAGGTTATTAAGGAGAAGATGTTATCAATTCAAGAATGTGTGAAAGTAGATAAGTCCCCTGGGCCAGATGGGATTTCTCTGAGGATTCTCTGGGAAACTAGAAAGGAGATGGTGGAGCCTTTGGCTTTGATCTTTAAGTCATCATTGTCTACAGATTTAGTACCAGAGAACTGGAGGATTGCAAATGTTGTGCCCTTTTTCAAGAAAGGCAGCAGAGATGACACAGGTAATTATAGACCAGTGAGTTGTAGGAAAAGTTTTGGAAAGGATTATAAAAGTTAGGATTTATAATCATCTAGCAAGCAACAGTTTGGTAGGAGATAATCAACATGCTTTCGTCAAAGGCAGGTCATGTCTCACAAACCTCATTGCATTTTTTGAGAAGATGACCAAGCATGTGGATGAAGGTAGGGCAGTTGATGTGGTGCACATGGACTTCAATAAAACCTTTGATAAAGTTCCACAATGTAGACTATTGGAGAAAATGCAGAGGCATGGGATTGAGGGTGCTTTCGCAGTTTGGATTAGAAACTGGTTTTCTATGAGAAGGCAACGAGTGATGGTTGATGGAAAATATTCAGCTTGGAGTTCAATTACTAGTGGTATGCCACAAGGTTCTGTTTTGGGACCAATGCTGTTTGTTATTTTTATAAATGACATAGATGCAGTCATAGGTGGATGGGTTAGTAAATTTGCAGATGACACTAAAGTTGGTGGAGTGGTGGCAGTGTGGAAGAATGCTTCAGGTTGCAGGGGGACTTGGATAAACTGCAGAATTGGGCTGAGAGGTGGCAAATGGAGTTCAATGCAGATAAATATGAGGTGATTCACCTTGTTAAGAATAACAGGAAGGCAGAATAGTGGGTCAATGGAAAGATTCTTGGTAGTGTGGATGTGCAGAAGGATCTTGGTGTCCATGTGTATAGATCCCTAAAAGTTGCCACCTAGGTTGATGGTGCTGTTAAGAAGGCATACTGTGTTAGGTTTTATTGGTAGAGGGATTGAATTCTGGAGCCGTGATGTCATGCTGCAACTATGCGAAATGCCAGTGCAGCCTCGCTTGGAATATTGTGTACAGTTCTGGTCCCCCCATTACAGGAAGGATGTGGAAGCATTGGAAAACGTGCAGAGTAGATTTTTCAGGATGTTGGCATGGTCTGAAGCAAAGCTCTTATGAGGAAGGCTGAGGGACTTGGGTCTGTCCTCATTGGAAAGAAGATGGCTAAGAGGAAACTTGATAGAGACATACAAAATGATCAGAGGATTAGATAGGGTGCACAGTGAAAGTATTTTTCCGAGGATGATGACGTAAGCTTGTATGATGGGGCATAGCTGCAAATTGAGGGGTGATAGATTTAAGATAGATGTCAGAGGCAGGTTCTTTAATCAGAGCGTGGAATATCCTGCCTGCCAATATAGTTAACTCAGCCACATTAGAGGCATTTAAACAGTCCTTGGATAAGCATATGGATGATGATGAGATAATGGAGGGGGATGGGCTGAGATTAGTTCACAGGTTGGCACAACATCAAGGGCCGAAGAGTCTGTTCTGCACTGTATTGTTCTATGTTCTATGTTCTAAACCTCGATAAGGCCACCCCTTAAATTCCGACACTCCAGTGAAAAAGGTCCTTTTAGACTATCCAGTTTATTTTTATAATTCAGATCCTCCATTCCCAGCAACATCCTGGTAAATCTTTTCTGAACCTTTTCCAGTTTAAAAAGTATCTTTCCTATAGCAGGGTGACCAGAACTGCACACAAGAGAGGTCTCACCAATGTCCTGTACAATCTCAACATGATGTCCCAACTCAAATACTGAAAGGTCTGATCCATTAAGACAAGCATACTAAACACCTTCTTAACTAATCTGTCTACCTGTGACATAAATTTCAAAGAATTATGTACCTGAACCCCTGAGTCTTTCTGTTCTACAACATTACCCAGGGCCCTGATCTTTCTATCTTTATGGATGACTTTGAGTGAGACCACACCTGCAATATTGTTTACAGTTTTGGATTCCATATTTAGGGAAGAATATTATTGCATTGGAGATTTTCAGTGAAGGTTTATAAATTAGCACCTGGGATGATGGGGTTGTCCTATGAAACTGAGTAAACTGGAATTCAGAAAATGAAAGATGTTTTCATTGAAATGTACAAGATTCTGCAGGGTAAACACTGAGATTATTTCTGCTCACTGGGGAATATAGAACACAGGGTCAAGGGTGATCATTTATAACTGAGTTAAAAAATTACACAGATATATATATGAATTATTGAAATTGTCTAATCCTGGGATAGAGTGATTCTTGATCCCTCAGGGAATACAAGGACATGGGGAGTGATTGGGAAAGTTGAGCTGAAGCCCAAGATCAGCCATGATTATATTAAATGGTTGAGTAAGTTTGATGGGTGATGTCATCTACTGTTCTTATTTGTTGTCTTGTATTTTTGTCAAGTTCTCTTTTATATTTTAATGCCATCGTGTTCCCCTCGATAGATGGTTTTACATTGAATCAGATATTCTAACTTATGCAACACATTTAGACTTCACAAGGCTCAATAAAACATTTTCAGTCCGAACGTTTGAGAGCATGTACCATTCTTTGGCCTGTTTATAAGTTCACTGCAAAGAATGCAGTGCTATTTTGGTTTTGCAATTATTGGTAAGTGCAGTGCCAAAGTTTACCTAAGGTCGGTGAGCGCATGTGAGTGTAATAGTGGTCATTCACTGCTGATTGCTATATTTGGGCCAATATTTCATGATTATTAAATCTTCAATTCAGCTTCATTATTTTTTCAGTGGGATACTATTTGACAGTTCTGTAATTAATTATTCTACTTGGACTAATGTAGATCTATTCCCTACAGGATTGACATCCATAATTGCTTTTTCTTGGTATGCAAATCGAATTACTGCAGAATTCTATGATCCCATGATTATAGAACAAAAGTAAGTTTGCATCACAGCCCCAGTTTCATTTTCTATGAAACTGCTACATCTAATGACAGAAAAATGACACAAAGATCACCTCCAAACTCTTTAAGTGCACTCTCAAATGAAACTTTTAGCCACATGGTACAGACTTCAGAACAACATTCTAAAGATCTATTAATTTAAATTATTAGCTTTGAAATTGAATATTTATTTTCATTGTTAAATTGAATAATGGCTGAGACCAACTGTTTCCTTAATTTGATTTATCTAAATTTGCTTTCAATGTTGATATAGATGTGGAATTGATATGAAACAATAGCAAACTTTATGATCTGTAAATGTGGCTTGTATTATTACTATTATTTGTTATTAAGAATGGTTGCTTCATGTCCAGAGGTATTGTTGAATCTTTCATTAATTTGCTGATGGATTTTGAAGATCTGCCACTACCTCCAGTTACTTTGTGATTTGTGATTTACAAAGAACAATATAGCACAGGATCAGGCCCTTCGGCCCTCCAAGCCTGTGCTGACACATTTTGCCCTTCCACACTAAAACAGTCTTTACTTTTAGGACCTAGATTCCTCTTTTTCCTTCCAGTTCATGTGTTCATCCAAATGTTTCTTGAATGCTGCTACTGTCTGCTTCCACCACCTCCTCTGCCAATGCATTCCACACACTCACCACCATTTGAGTGAAAAACATGCCTTGCACATCTCTTTTAAACTGCCTCTCCGCACTTTGAGGACTGACGATTTCTTTTTCTGGGGTGAGGGGAGAGGTTTGGAGAAATTGAGGTGGCCAATGTCACGTCAGCAGTCTGCAATGAAGAGATCTAGGGAGGGTACAAGGCCAGCGGGGAGGGGTGACCAAGTGGAGAAGGAAGTTTGAGGTGGCAGAAGAGTTCCACATCACTACTGCTGACCTGCAGCCAGCCAGCACACCAGCTCTTCCTCCTCACCCATCCATCCCCACAATGCACCCTACGCCTCCCCTTTCACCTCATACCACCCTGCACCCCTTCCCAAACCCCCACACCACTCCCCAGCCCTAACCCCCCATTCTCGTTTCTCTCCCACACCCACTCCCCCCACCTCACCACGTCCACCACCCACCCACCACATGCCATCACCCTTCCCCCTCCTTCAGCCAACTCACGACCTCCACATAACCTCCCACTAAGCCTTGCCACATATTCATTATTCCCCTATCCCTGAACTCTCTGAGGTTGAACAGTCTGTCCTTCGAAAGGAGCTCATATTTGTACTCCTCTGTCCCCATCACAACAACGTCCAGACCCGCCAAGGCATGGAGCTCTTCTTCCACCACCTCTGTCTCCGTGCTTTCTTCTTTGACAAAAACTCCCAGTCACCTGCCAAGGACCCCTTCTCTCACATCCAACCTTCCTCTTCCACTTGGTCACCCCCCACCCACCTTGTATCCGCCCTCGACCTCTTCATTGCACACTGCCAATATGACATCGACCGCTTCAATGTCTCCGCCTCCCTCACTCACTCTAACCTCACGGATCACTCTGCAACAATCCCTGGTTCAGATTAGAGTGGTGCTGGAAAAGCACAGCAGGTCAGGCAGCATCCGAGGAGCAGGAAAATCGATGTTTTGGGCAAAAGCCCTTCATCAGGAATGAAGGCAGGGAGCCTCCAGGGTGGAGAGATAAATGGGAGGGGGTTAGGGCTGGGGAGAAGGTAGCCAAGAGTATAATAGGTGGATGGAGGTGGGGATGAAGGTGATAAGTCAGAGAGGAGGGTGGAGCGGGATAGATGGGAAGGAAGATTGCCAGGTAGGACAGGTCATGAGGATGGTGCTAAGCTGAAAAGTTGGCGAGTCTGTTTCAGGACATGGTCGAAGAGCTTCAGGGCAGAGGAGATGTCCTGGGGGTTGCAGTGAGAGAGAGACTCACTGAGATTATTGTAGAGAGAGGAGGAGAACTTCTTCAAGGTAGGCATCCCTCTCTCTCACTGCAACCCCCAGGTCATCTCCTCTGCTCTGAAGCTCTTCAACCATGTTCTGAAACACACTTCCAGCTCAGCACAATCCTCTTGACCTGTCCTACCTGCCAATCTTCCTTCTCACCTATCCGCTCCACCCTCCTCTCTGACCTATCACCTTCATCCCCACCTCCATCCACCTATTGTACTCCCCAGCCCCACCCCCTCCCATTTATCTCTCCACCCCGGAGGCTCTCTGCCTTCATTCCTGATGAAGGGTTTTTGCCTGAAATGTCAATTTTCTTGTTCCTCGGATGCTGCCTGACCTGCTGTGCTTTTCCAGCGCCAGTCTAATCTAGACTCTGATCTCCAGAATCTGCAGTCCTCACTTTTGCCTAACAATTCCTGGTTCACCATCAAACCCACTGAAAAAGGCAGGGCAATAGTGGTCTGGACAACGGACCTCTATGTCGCAGAGACCAACTCCCTGACACCATGCCTTGCCCACAACCCCAACGCGACCCATCAGGCCAAAATCACTCGCACTGTCCGTGCCCTCATTGCCTCTGGTGATCTTCCCTCCACTGCCTCCAACTTCACTGTCTCCCAGCCCCGTACTGCCTGGCTCTACCTGCTCCTCAAGATCCACAAGCCCAACTACCCCGGCTGACCCATCGTCCCGACATGCTCTGGCCCCACCGAACTCATTTCGTCCCACCTCGCCCTGTGGTTCAGGCATTTCCCACCTACATCCGCGACACCAACCACGCCCTCCATCTCTTCAGTAACTTCCAGTTCCCTGGCCCACAGCACTTTCTCTTCACTATAGACGTGCAGTCCTTATACACGTTCATACCCAACAAGGATTGCCTCCAGGCCTCAACAGACCAATCCAGTCCCCCTCCACTGATACCCTCCTCCACCTCGCCGAACTGGTCCTCACCCTCAACAACTTTTCCTTTAACTCCTCCTATTTCCTCCAAATCAAGGGAGTGGCCATGGGCACCTGGGTGGGCCCCAGCTATGCCTGCCTCTCAGTCAGGCATGTTGAACAGTCCTTCTTCAGAACCTACACAGGCACTGTGCCCTAACTCTTCTGCTGTTTCGTAGATGACTGCATCAGTGCAGCATCCTGCACCCAGGCTGAACTGGAGCAGTTCATTGACTCCACCAACGTACACCCGAGCCTCAAATTTACTTGGTCTATCTCAGACACCTCCCTCCCCTTTCCATTTCCATTTCCATTTCCGGTGACAGTCTTGTTACGACACGGGGTAAAACCTTCTGCTAATTTAAACCAGCAACACAGGAAAGATTCACCCTGTGCTGTAATCTGTTAAAAGTTAAGAGGCAAAGAACTATCTCAAAAGTCACTATTTAAAGTAAAAATTAACAACTTTATTTTTTTAAGTCTAACACAGAATATTAACTAACAATTTACTTCACCTTTCTCTTAAGCCTATCTTTTACCTCCTCCTCTAGTCCGATAAAAAAAATCCCAATTATGACTTACAACAAAAATACCCACGTTTCAAAACCAATCAGCTTTGCCGAGTTTCAACTGTAGGATTTTCTGTCTTCTTTTCTTTCTTTGGAATCCTGCTTCACAGGTCTTTGATGGAGAGAGTTAAAAATCACACAACACCAGGTTATAGTCCAACAGGTTTAATTGGAAGCACACTAGCTTTCGGAGCAACGCTCCATCAGGTGATAATGGAGGGCTCAATCCGAACACAGAATTTATAGCAAGAATTTACAGTGTGATGTAACTAAAATTATACATTGAAAAATTGATTGCCTGTTAAGCCTTTCATCTGTTAGAATACAGTGATAGTTTCATTTCTTTCATGTGTAAATCACAAAACCTTTTTTAAAAAAAGTTGCATTCTCGGGTTAGCTGTTAACAATGGTGATAGCTAGACAATATGTTGAAGGTGTTAGCCCCCTGTGTTCTCTGTCTATGTCATGATGTTTAGATTATTCTAATCTAAAAATTGAGATAACGGAGTTTTACATAAATTCATGCAGTTTTTGAGCTCATAGTTCTACATGAATGCATGCAGTTTTTGAGCAAAGTACAATGTAACTCTGCAAGTACAAATTCACCCCACAAAATATATGTGTGCATGTGGGTCTTTGTCTGTCTGTGTGTGTGTGCCTGTCTGGGTTGGGGGTTGTGAGTGTGAGAAAGTGTATGTGTGTGTGTGTAGTGAGTGCAGAGTGTCTTAAGTCTGTGAGGGGGTGCATGTGTGAGTGTGGGAGTGTGTGTTTCTGTAAGGGTGTGTGTGGGTGTCTGTGTGTGCATCTGTGTGTATGTGCGTCCATGTGTATGTGTGTATAGGAGTGCCTGTGTGTGTGTGAGAGTGTGTGTGTGTAGGAGTATCTGTGAGTGTGTATAATGCAATGGTGGTCACCTGTAATGTGACATGAACCAAAGGTCCCGGTTGAGGCCCTCCCTATGGGTACCGAACTTAGCTATCAGCCTCTGCTCGGCCACTTTTCTCTGCTGCCTGTCCCGAAGTCCACCTTGGAGAATGGTCACCCGAAGGTCCAAGGCTGAATGTCCTGGACCACTGAAGTGTTCCCCAACTGGGAGGGAATCCTCCTGTCTGTTGATTGTTGTGCGGTGCCCATTTATCCGTTGTCGTAGCCTTTGCTCGGTTTCCCCAATGTACCATGCCTCCGGGCATCCTTGCCTGCAACGTATAAGATAGACAACATTGGCTGAGTCACATGAGTACCTGCCACGTACAAGGTGGGAGGTGTCCCCACGCGTAATAGTGGTATCTATGTCCACACTCTGACACGTCTTGCAGCGTTTACCGTGACAGGGTTGTATGGAGTTGTCCTGAGAGCCGGGCAGCTTGCTACGAACAACGATCTGTTTGAGGTTTGGTGGTTGTTTAAAGGCAAGTAGTGGAGGTGTGGGGAAGGTCTTGGTGAGGTGCTCATCCTCATTGATAATGTGTTGCAGGTCTTGAAGAACATGGCATAATTTTTCAGCTCCTGGGAAATACTGAACAATGAAGGGTACCCTGTCAGTTGCAGCACGTGTCTGTCTCTCACGTGATGGACACCTGGAAGTACTCAAGGATGCCCTCACAAAAACGGGGTACGATGCTCAACTCATCGACTGCCAGTTCCGACATGCCACAGCAAGGAACCGTAATGACCTCCTCAGGAGACAGACACGTGCTGCAACTGACAGGGTACCCTTCGTTGTTCAGTATTTCCCAGGAGCTGAAAAAGTACGCCATGTTCTTCGAGACCTGCAACACATTATCAATGAGGATGAGCACCTTACCAAGGCTTTCCCCACACCTCCACTACTTGCCTTTAAACAACCGCCAAACCTCAAACAGATCGTTGTTCATAGCAAGCTGCCCGGCTCTCAGGACAACTCCATACAACCCTGTCACGGTAAACGCTGCAAGACGTGTCAGAGTGTGGACATAGATACCACTATTACGCGTGGGGACACCTCCCACCTTGTACGTGGCAGGTACTCATGTGACTCAGCCAATGTTGTCTATCTTACACGTTGCAGGCAAGGATGCCCGGAGGCATGGCACATTGGGGAATCCGAGCAAAGGCTACGACAACGGATGAATGGGCACCGCACAACAATCAACAGACAGGAGGGTTCCCTCCCAGTTTGGGAACACTACAGTGGTCCAGGACATTCAGCCTTGGACCTTCGGGTGACCATTCTCCAAGGTAGACTTCGGGACAGGCAGCAGAGAAAAGTGGCCGAGCAGAGACTGATAGCTAAGTTCGGTACCCATAGGGAGGGCCTCAACTGGGACCTTGGGTTCATGTCACATTACAGGTGACCACCATTGCACTATACACACTCTCACACACACACAGGCACTCCTATACACACATATTCTCACACACACACAGGCACTCCTATACACACATACACACAGACGCACACACAGACGCGCACACAGACACCCACACACACCCTTACAGACACACACACTCCCACACTCACACATGCACCCCCTCACAGACTTAAGACACTCTGCACTCACTACACACACACATACACTTTCTCACACTCACAACCCCCAACCCAGACAGGCACACACACACAGACAGACAAAGACCCACATGCACACATATATTTTGTGGGGTGAATTTATACTTGCAGGATTACATTGTACTTTGCTCAAAAACTGCATGCATTCATGTAGAACTATGAGCTCAAAAACTGCATGAATTTATGTAAAACTCCGTTATCTCACTTTTTAGATTAGAATCAATCTAAACGTCATGGCACAGACAGAGAACCGAGGGGGCCAACACCTTCAACATATTGTCTAGCTATCACCATTGTTAACAGCTAACCCGAGAATGCAACATTTTAAAAAAAAGTTTTGTGATCTACACATGAAAGAAGTGAAACTATCACTGTAATCTAACAGATGAGAAGCTTAACAGGCAATCAATTTTTCAATGTATAATTTCAGTTAAATCACACTATAAAGTTTTGCTATAAATTCTGTGTTAGGATTGAGCCCTCCATTATCACCTGATGGAGCGTTGCTCCGAAAGCTAGTGTGCTTCCAATTAAACCTGTTGGACTATAACCTGGTGTTGTGTGATTTTTAACTTTGTATACCCCAACACCGGCATCTCCAAATCATGACTTGATAGAGAGAGGTATCTTTTAGAGAGCAGTTCTGCTGGCAGTCTGTACTAGTTGGTGGCTTGCTGCTGTTTGCCACTCTGGCGAACTGTTCAAAATGTCTGATATTTACACCCTGAAACATCAGATCATTTCATTGGTTTTAATATCTTTTCCAATAATTTCTCTAACACTGACATAAGTCTCACAGGCCTGTAATTTCCTGGATTATCCCTGCTACCCTTCTTAAATAATGGGACAACATTGGTTATTCTCCAGTTCTCTAGGACCTCACCTTTGTGGGCGGCACGGTGGCACAGTGGTTAGCACTGCTGCCTCACAGTGCCAGAGACCCGCGTTCAATTCCCGTCTCAGGCGACTGACTGTGTGGAGTTTGCACGTTCTCCCCGTGTCTGTGTGGGTTTCCTCCGGGTGCTCCGGTTTCCTCCCACAATCCAAAGATGTGCAGGTCAGGTGAATTGGCCATGCTAAATTGCCCGTAGTGTTAGGTAAGGGGTACATGTAGGGGTATGGGTGGGTTGCGCTTCGGCGGGGCGGTGTGGACTTGTTGGGCCGAAGGGCCTGTTTCCACACTGTAAGCAATCTAATCTAATCTAACCTATGGCCAAAAAAGATACAAATATGTCTGTCAATGCTGCAGCAATTTGTTCTCTTGCATCCCTCAATATTCTGGGATAGCTCTCATCAGGACCCGAGGACTTATCTGCCTTAATACTTTTTAAGATGCTCAACACGTCTTCCTATTTAATAACAAACTGGCTTAGAAATTCCCTTGGCAGGTAACTCCCTTCCCCGCGATCATCCTATACCAATTCCTGAAGTAAATAGAGGAAAGGGGGCGAGGCAGGGGGAGGAGGTGATGATAGGTAGATGCAGGTAGGCAGTTCTTTTGATTGGTCAATGGGAAGGGTGGAGCGGATAGTTTAGTAGGAAGATGAACAGGTAAGGTCAGGTCATGGAGGCTAGGAGGAGGGGGAGAGCTGGACATGGTCCATGGAGCATCTGCACTCTGCATGCATCAACCAAATCGACTTTCTAATCGCTATCCATTTTAATTCCCCCTCCCACACCCCTAGCGACATGTCCATCCTTAGCCTCCTCCACTGTCAGAGTGAGGTCAAACATAAACTGAAGGAACAATACCTGATATTTTGCCTAAGGAGCTGAAAGCCCAATGACCTCAAAATTGACCACCAGTTTCAAAATCCCTCCACTCCGGAGTAGACATGGTCAACATTAATTTAGAAAGGGAAATTATGTTTGACAAAACTGTTGGAGTAATTTGAGGATGCCGTTTGTAGAATCGATAAGGGTGGACCTGTGAATATAACGTATTTCAAGGTTTTCAGAATTTTTTAGTTGTAGCTCCACAAAAGAGGTTAATACAAATAAATGCAAGCACATGGAATTGGGGTAATATGCTGGAATGGATTGAGAATTGGTGAACAGATAAGAAACAGAGAGTTGAAATAAATGTATCAGTTTTGAAGTGGAATTTAGTGATTAGTGGCATACCACAGGGTTCCGTGCTTGGCCCCAGACATTCAGAATATATATTAACAATTTGGAAGAAGGAATCAAATGTAATATTTTCAAAGTTGAGATAACTAGAGTCATAGAGATGTACAGCATGGAAACAGACCCTTCGGTCCAATCTGTCCATGCCGACCAGATATCCCAACCCAATCTAGTCCCACTTGCCAGCACTCGGCCCATATCCCTCCAAGCCCTTCCTATTCATATACCCATCTAAATGCCTCTTAAATGTTGCAATTGTACCAGCCTCCACCACATCCTCTGGCAACTCTTTCCATACACATAGCACCCTCTGCATGAAAAAGTTGCCCCTTAGGTCTCTTTTATATCTTTCCCCTCTCACCCTAAACCTATGCCCTCTAGTTCTGGACTCCCCGACCCCAGGGAAAGGACTTTGTCTATTTACCCTATCCGTGCCCCTCATAATTTTGTAAACCTCTATAAGGTCACCCCTCAGCCTCCGACGCTCCAGGGAAAACAGACCTAGCCTGTTCAGTTTCTCCCTGTAGCTCAAATCCTCCAACCCTGGCAATATCCTTGTAAATCTTTTCTGAACCCTTTCAAGTTTCACAACATCTTTCCGATAGGAAAGAGACCAGAATTGCATGCAATATTCCAACAGTGGCCTAACCAATGTCCTGTACAGCCGCAACATGACCTCCCAACTCCTGTACTCAATACTCTGACCAATAAAGGAAAGCATAACAAACACCTTCTTCACTATCCTATCTACCTGCGACTCCACTTCCAAGGAGCTATGAACCTGCACTCCAAGGTCTCTTTGTTCAGCAACACTCCCTAGGACCTTACCATTAAGTGTATAAGTCCTGCTAAGATTTGCTTTCCCAAAATGCAGCACCTCGCATTTATCTGAATTAAACTCTATCTGCCACTTCTCAGCCCATTGGTCCATCTGGTTCAGGTCCTGTTGTAATCTGAGGTAACCCTCTTCGCTGTCTACTACACCTCCAATTTTGGTGTCATCTGCAAACTTACTAACTGTACCTCTTATGCTCGCATCCAAATCATTTATGAAAATGACAAAAAGTAGAGGACCTTGTGGCACTCCACTGGTCACAGGCCTCCAGTCTGAAAAACAACTCTCCACCACCCACCCTCTGTCTTCTACCTTTAAGCCAGTTCTGTATCCAAATGGCTAGTTCTCCCTGTATCCACGAGATCTAACCTTGCTAATCAGTCTCCCATGGGGAACCTTGTCGAACGCCTTACTGAAGTCCATATAGATCACATCTACTGCTCTGGCCTCATCAATCTTCTTTGTTACTTCTTCAAAAAACTCAATCAAGTTTGTGAGACATGATTTCCCACGCACAAAGCCATGTTGACTATCCCGAATCAGTCCTTGCCTTTCCAAATACATGTACATCCTGTTCCTCAGGATTCCCTCCAACTTGCCCACCACTGAGGTCAGGCTTACCGGTCTATAGTTCCTTGGCTTGTCTTTACTGCCCTTCTTAAACAGTGGCATCACATTTGCCAACCTCCAGTCTTCCGGCATCTCACCTGTGACTATTGATGATACAAGAGGCCCAGCAATCACTTCTCTAGCTTCCCACAGAGTTCACGGGTACACTTGATCAGGTCCTGGGGATTTATCCACCTTTAATTGTTTCAAGACATGTAGCACTTCCTCCTCTGTAATCTGGACACTTTGCAAGATGTCACCATCTATTTCCCTACAGTCTATATCTTCCATATCCTTTTCCACAATTAAAACTGATGCAAAATATTCATTTAGTATCTCCCCCATTTTCTGTGGCTCCACACAAAGGCTGCCTTGCTGATCTTTGAGGGGCCCTATTCTCTCCCTAGTTACCCTTTTGTCCTTAATATATTTGTAAAAACCCTTTGGATTCAGTTTAATTCAATTTGCCAAAGCTATCTCATGTCACCGTTTTGCCCTCCTAATTTCCCTCTTAAGTATCCTCCTCCTTCCTTTATATTCTTCTAAGGATTCCCTCGATCTATCCTGTCTATACCTGACATATGCTTCCTTCTTTTTCTTAACCAAACTCTCAATTTCTTTAGTCATCCAGCATTCCCTATACCTACCAGCCTTCCCTTTTACCCTAGGAGAAAGTGAGGACTGCAGATGCTGGAGATCAGCGCTGAACATGTGTTGCTGGAAAAGCGCAGCAGGTCAGGCCAATACCGTCAAAATTGGACTTTCTCTAATTTAGAACTTCAACTTTTAGATCTGGTCTATCCTTTTCCATCACTATTTTAAAATGAAAGAAATATGGTCACTGGCCCCAAAGTGCTCCCCCACTGACACCTCAGTCACCTGCCCTGCCTTATTTCCCAAGAGTAGGTCAAGTTTTGCATCTGCTCTAGTAGCTACATCCACATACTGAATCAGAAAATTGTCTTGTTCACACTTAAGAAATTCCTCTCCATCTAAACCTTTAACACTATGGCAGTCCCAGTCAATGTTTGGAAAGTTAAAATTCCCTACCATAACTACCATATTATTCTTACAGATAACTGAGATCTCCTTACAAGCTTGTTTCTCAATTTCCCTTTGACTATTGAGGGGTCTATAATACAATCCCATTAAGGTGATCATCCCTTTCTTATTTCTCAGTTCCACCCAAATAACTTCCCTGGATGTATTTCCGGGAATATCCTCCCTCAGCACAGCTGTAATGCTATCCCTTATCAAAAATGCCACTCCCCCTCCTCTCTTGCCTCCCTTTCTATCCTTCCTGTAGCATTTGTATCCTGGAACATTAAGCTGCCAGTCCTGCCCATCCCTGAACCATGTTTCCATAATTGCTATGATATCCCAGTCCCATGTTCCTAACCATGCCCTCAATTCATCTGCTTTCCCTGTTAGGGCCCTTGCATTGAAATAAATGCAGTTTAATTTATTAGTCCTACCTTGTCCCTGCCTGCCCTGACTGTTTGACTCACTGCTGTTCTCAGCTGTACTATCTCAGATTGATCTCTTTCCTCACTATCTCTCTGGCATTTATAGTGGTTTGTCTCTGCCGCTTCTGGTTGTCAGTTCCAGCTGTCCGCTGCAGTGGCCGGTATATTGGGTCCAGGTCGATGTGTTTGTTGATAGAATCTGTGGATGAGTACCATGCCTCTAGGAATTCCCTGGCTGTTCTCTGTTTGGCTTGTCCTATAATAGTAGTGTTGTCCCAGTCGAACTCATGTTGCCTGTCATCTGCGTGTGTGGCGACTAAGGATAGCTGGTCGTGTCATTTCGTGGTTAGTTGGTGTTCATGGATACGGATTGTTAGCTGTCTTCCTGTTTGTCCTATGTAGTGTTTTGTGCAGTTTTGCATGGGATTTTGTAAACTACGTTGGTTTTGCACATGCTGGGTATCGGGTCCTTTGCCAGAGGGAACAACACAGAAGCGCTTCACAGGAGGCTCCCAAGCACTGAGGATGTCACCTAGACAGGGGACGAAATGTCTGCAACACAAATTCCCAGCTCAGCGAACAGAACCACAACAACGAGCACCCGAGCTACAAATCTCCTCACAAACCTTCTGCCTAAGTCTCTGTAATCTCCCTTCAGAATCTCAATCTTTTCCCTTCCTATGTCTAGTTGAGAATGTGAGTAGTGAGGAGGATGTAAAGAGGCTTCAAATGATTAAAACAAGTTGGGTGAATGGGCAAGTGCATGGCACATGCATAATAACTTGGATAAATGTGAAGTTGTCCACTTCGGTAAGTAAATAAGAATGACAGCATATTATTTAAATAATGATAGATTGTGAAAGGTTGATGTACAAAGGGATCTGTTGTCATTGTAGTACAGTTACTGAAAGCAAGATGCCAGTGCTGCAAGCAGTTAGGAAGACAAATAGTCTTCATTGCAAGAGGATTTGGGGACAGGAGCGAGGGAAGGCTCACTGCAGCTGAACAGGGTCTTGGTGACACCACTCCTGCAGGATTGTGTGTAGTTTCTATCTCCTTACCTAAAAAAAATATACTTACCATAAAGGGAATGGAGTGAAAGTTCACCAGGCTAATCCTTGGTCAGAGCTTGTTTGTGACCTTGCCCTTTGGCAAGCTGGATCCTGCCCCGCCATTTCCCCTGGTGGCTCCAGGATCTCACCAATGCACCCTTTTATCTGTCCTTTAAAACACGCATAGGGTGGAGGAAACAGGAATCACCACTATCAGACAGAGAACTGGCAGGACCCTAATGTTGCCTTTTTTCATGAAAGACCTGTTGAAACCCCAGACAAGACTACAAATAATAATACAGCCCAGATAAGAGACCAGTCCCTTTTTTATTTAAAATGACAAGGTTTGAGATCCCAAATACTTACAAAGAGAATAAAGCCGCAAGATTTCGCAATTTTGAACAAACAAAATAAACCTCACTAAACAAATTTAAAATAGTAAAACAACTTGCAATGCAATAGCGCCTCAACATATAAACGACCCCGTTCACGAGCAAATCGGTTTACGAACAGGATTGTACATAAAATTTTGCTTCAACGTACATACGAAATTCAAGGTACGAACATAAAAAGCCCGTGTGCGACCACGTGGTTTCATTGTTCTGCTTTGCTACATGCTTGTTGAACGCAAAAGCTCTCGTTCGTCTTTGGCGCGTGCGATGTGAATAGCATTCGTTGCTACGTCCAAGCATTCTTACGCTATCCGAACAATGGGAAAAATTGATTCAGTTCGCGAACTTTTCGGTTCGCGAAACGGGTCCCGGAATGGATTAAGTTCGTAAGTCGAGGCGCTACTGTATCTATACAATTTTTATTTTAACATCCAGAATTATTAGATCATTAAAGATTGACAGACAAATTGTGGTCAAAACACTACAGAGTAAATCGCATACCAGATGTTGTAAAGACAATTCCCATGGATTTTTCATCAAACCACCCAATTGTTAATGACTTTGTTGTACACTAAATCTTATTAAAACTTTGCCTCTTTCACAAGGAATATAAAAGTTTCACCTTTGAAGATCTAGCCTTGAATCTGCTCAAAGTAATTCCAACTCAGACTGCTTTAATCATTTCCCATGTTCTGGTAGTTCAATTTCTTCTTCTGAGAGCATGTTCTCCAGGACTTTTGAGGATACTTGTGAGTGTCTATTACAGGCAGAATTTTGACTAAGTCAACCATGTCCCTGGATTTCTCTGAGCTCAATTTTGTCTCAGCCACAACAAGCAAATACTACTTCAGGGCTTCTTTCACCACTACTATTAACCATGATCCATCCTTTCTATCTTTCTCTCACTAATTCTGTAACTGAGCTGATTACTGACCCAAGCCTTCCTGAAGCCCTAAAGCACAGCAGCACAAACCCTTAATGACACAGCAGCACAGAGCTACTAAACAGGTCCCCATAGGTTCCCAGAGCCTCTGCACTTAGCTCCATGAAGCTGCCTCTCCTGCTGTTGACCAACTCTGACTAAAACTGGCAAATTCCTGAACTGCTGTTCACTGACTTTTGAACTGATTTGATTAACTTACGGAAAATCTCACACCTTCTGCCCTTATATGCAGGCTGGATCAAATGTGACCAGCATTAGAACATCTTGTGCCTTAAATGTTGCAATCTCCAGTAAGTTAACTCTACTCAGCTACCAGTTTCAAACACACAAAATAAAAACTGATTTTATCATAGACCAACTGTATTCTTGTCCACTCAGATAATTAATAAAGCAGTGGTGAGCCTTCCCTTGGGATAATGGATCCCAAAGGCAGAGGTCACACCTATTGAGAGCTGCCAGTAAATCAAAGCCTGTTAGTTCCTCTGTACTCAGCAGCATCGCTGTAGAAGCAATGGATATTGTAGATAACAATCTATTTGAATCATCCGATCAAGGAGGAACTCGGTAACTATTTGCTAATGATAGAGTTAGTGACATGGGGAAGAGTGGTGAGGGGTGACTCCTGTAAAGAGCAGGGGCTGGCTTTCAGTGGCCTCGTCCACTTCCAGTGCTGGGTCTATTGATTAGATACTGCTTGCCTTTGAATGAGGGACTCAACCCCAAGGGTTCACAGTGAAACATACCAGAGTTTGCTTGTCATGGTTTCCATATGCCAAGTTCTGTGCCCACTGCTAGTTTGATACAAGTGACAGTTGAATGAGACATTTAAGCAGGTACTGATTTGTGATTTAAGGGCCTCTCTTGGTGTATGAAGGCTGTCCTGAGCCTCCTTGTCACAGACAGAACCAGGGCAGAGATGGGAATTTGGAAAGGTCTCCCCCCTCTTCCACCCCCTACTCCTTCCCCATCCACCCTTCCCCTGCAACACCGTCTGATAAAACATGTCCCACCACCAAACTCAGTGCATGGGAAGGCACAAGATTATGCCCAGTATCTTAGCCATTCACTGTTTGTGTAAGGTTAAGAGGCAGTGCTCCATCATTGCTGGAAAAGCACAGCAGGTCAGGCAGCATCCGAGAAGCAGGAGAATCGACGTTTTAGACATAAGCCCTTCATCAGGTTCCTAAAGCATGTGAATATCTGAAAGGAGGAAGGTACATAAGTAACATTGTGTGAGAGAGGTGGTGTAAAGCTTGATGAGAGAGTTTGCACTTTCCAGTTGGAAGCAATTATAGGACGAAGGGGAGGTGAGACATGGGAAGGAAGAGTATAAGGATGAAAAGTAGGTATAAGGAAGAAATTGTCTTCATTGATTTTAACATCGCTGCTGGCCATGGTCTCAGAACCAGCCATTTTAGTGATGCCTTCTCCATTGCAGTAAGCATATTCAGCTGTATCAGGTAGTAACTATGTGACCTTGAACTGCATGACAGTCAGTGAATGGGTGCAATCTGTTTGGTAATATGGCTGATGTGGAGTTGAATTAGCAAGCTGAGGGATATAGTTCTGAGTCTTACAACAGTGACAGACATGTGATTGGCAGATGACATGAGGAATGAGAATTGTGTCATGTTAGAGAGTTGGTAGATGATATCAAGGGGAGTGGGAGTGGTGAAAGCAGCCCATGTGGGAATTCTGCAACCTTCAGGATTCAGCATTGAGTTCAATCATTTCAGTGCCTGAACACCTCCGTCTATGTCTTTTTCCCACCCAGGGCTCCATCTCCAACTATTGTCTACTCTTTTACCACCTCCCTCTCCCGACCAAATCCCCATCTTCAACATAATGCTACAATTTCCTAGAAACAATCATTCCCAAAGAAGGGTCACTTAACTGAAACATTGACTCTGCTTTCTCACCACAAATGCTTCCAGACATGCTGAGTTTCTCGAGCAATTTCTGTTTTTGTTTTAGATTTCCACATCTGCTGTTCCTTGTCTCTTGTTAAAAGATTGTAACATTGAGCTATTTCTGAACCCAGAAAGCTATAAAGTGCATAATATGAAGGGTGAGGTATTAATCCTCAGGTTTGTTTTCTGCTGGAGTACTGCAATAATAATACCTATACGTGCACTGCAATAAGCTGGAGTCAGAGATATCAGCAGGAGAACAAAGTGGAGCAGGTGACCATGATCTGGGGGTCAGGCTTACAGACTGAGTGAGGGTGTTCCACATTGTGCTTTCACTCTTTGTTCGGTCTCTTCAGACTCGAGGACACCTAGTTGTCAGCAATGACAACATTACATTGAAAGAAGTACATGTAAATCACTACTTCACCTGGGAGCAGTATTTGAACCCTTGGATGAAGGAGACAGTAGGGAAAGAATGAGTGTTAACTTGCCATGCAAGTACAGGGGCTGTATCATTCGGAGAGCACATGGTGTTGAAGGTGATTGTAGCAGGGACCAGGATGTTGTGAAGGAGGGAGTTCCTTCAGAATAATGTAAAGGGTAAGGAAGGTAATCTTCAGAACCTTATGCTCAAAACATCAGCTCTCCTACTGTTCAGATGCTGTCTGACTGGCTGTGTTTTTCCAGCACCACACTTTTCTACTCTGATCTCCAGCATCGGCAGTCCTCACTTTCTCATAGGGATGGTGAGAACAATGGTGAAAAATGGGTGAGAACAGAAGTGTGGGAAATGACACTGAAATGTCAACAATAATTGGAGAAATGCACAGTTCTGAGAAAGAAGACATGTCAGGAGGTGCTAATATGTAACAAGGTTGCAATTGAGGTAGAGAAACTGAAATGGAGTCCTTACAGAGCAGGGTGTAAGGAGATGCAGCTGCAGTAGCTGTAGTCAGTGAATCTATAACAAATATTGCTGATTGTTTATCATTGCAATGAAGACAGAGAAGTTGAGGGTGGGAAAGGGAGAGTCGGAGATGGACCTGTGAAGGTCAAAGAAAAGTAATGAAGTTTTCTGGTTCAGGCCAACTGTAGGATATGATGTGATCACCAATGCACTGGAAAAAGGAAGGGAGCCCAGTAAGATTTAAACAAGAAATGTTCCATGACACCACAACAAAAAGGAAACATGAATATTTGTGGGCACTGACTGCAAAGCTCTTTTTTGGAGATTTCTAGATGAGAGTACAAGATGAGAGTAGATGCACAATGTGAGTAGAAGAATTCAGAAAAGTCAAGGAGGGTGATGGTAGATGGAACCTGTTCAAGAATTCATTCAAGAAAGAAGGGAGAGAACGCAGGCTGTCTGGTGAGGCAGGGGTCAGAAGATCTGGAGGTAAAGATAGAGACATCAAAGGTGAAGAGGAGACAAGTTCCCAAGAAGTGTCTCCTCTTGGGAGATACTGAATTGTTTCAATTAATTCAGTTTTTCTCTCTCTACAGATACTGCCAGTCCTGCTGAGTTTCTCCAGCACTTTCTGTTTTTATTTGTGAAGAGGTGATAGTACCAGGAAATTATGAACTTATCAAGTGACAGAGTACATCAGAAGAGTCACAGGTGGGAAAGGTCTGGAGAAAAGGAAAATAAATGAAGTCAACAAAGTAAAGAAAACTTCATTGCAAGACAGGATCAATCTAAAATGATGGGTCTACCAGGCCAGTCCTATTAGTGGATCTTCAGAAGAGGGTAGAAGTGGGCTGTACAGGTTGGGGATCTATAAGGTGGGAAACTGTGAAGAGTAGATTTCCACTGGTAATGTTTTCAGTCCTTGGAACAAGTATAGCCCCTGTACTTGCATGGTAAGTTAACACTCATTCTTTCCCTACTGTCCCCTTCATCCAAGGGTTCCCAGGTGAAGTAGTGATTTACATGTACTTCTTTCAATGTAATGTTGTCATTGCTGACAACTAGGTGTCCTCTAGTCTGAAGAGACCGAACACAGAGTGGAAGCATAATGTGGAACACCCTCACTCAGTCTGTAAGCCTGACTCCCAGATCCTGGTCACCTGCTCCACTTTGTTCTCCTTGGAACAATGGCTTTATGTCCAGTAATGCACTTATGTTTCAATGGTAGATAGGAGGAAGTCCTAATGAATTGGTTCTGAGTCTCTGTAAGATGGAATGTGAATTTAATATTTCTGTCCTCTGGCTATGCATTTGCAGTCCAATCAAATAACATGCATCCATCCTGTTTCATATTTTAAACAACTGGACCATTGCTCAATTATATCTTTACTCCAATGCAAATAATACCAAATTATTAATTTCACATGGATTTTGAATGCTGGATAGAAAATCTGTGACTATTAAAATATTAGAGACTTAACAGTTGTAGTAATTTTAAGCAACAGTACCTTTCACCATTGCAACCTTTATATGGGTTTAAGTTCCATTTCCATTATATTCTAATGTCTACATGTTATCTTTTATAAGCTAAAAGAATGATTTGTATTTACATCTCTTCTTTCACAATTGCTGGACATCCCAAAGAACTTTACATCCAATTAATTACTTTTTGAAGGACAGTGATTACTGTATTGTATGGAACTTAGCATTCAGCTTGTGGGTTGTAATCTAGCACAAAAGCAATTTGATAATCACCATTTGATTTTATTTTAACATTGGCCTGGATGTCAGGAATAACTTCTCTATTCTTCTGAAAAATACTGTATCAATATGCGAGAGCAGGTCCGTCTCATCCAAAAGTCAGAACTTCCAACATTACTGCACTCCCTGACTACTGCATTCCTTCACTCCTGCACTGGAATGTCAGCATTAATTCTGTTCTCACAGAATACTTGGAGTGTTAGCTCATAACTTTACCTAGTTACCTAGTTAACCTAATCTACTCAAATGATTTTAACACTTGGTCAATCCATCAAGTAGAAACAATTCAAATATTTATCTTATGTCCACAGATATGAATTAGGAGCGGCTTTGTTTATTGGATGGGCTGGATCTTCGCTTTCCATATTGGGAGGTGCAATATTTTGTTTTTCCTTATCAAATGGTAAAGATTCTCCAAGGTAAGATTAAATAGTCTTACTCAGGTACAATGTGGTTTGAAGAAGTGTGTTTAGAATCTTATGTCATGATAACTTTATAAAGCAACTTGGGCACTTATCATGAAAGACCTGCCCCATTATCATATTTTAAAGCTGTTGCACAACTTCGCAAACTTTACTGTATTGTTACCAAAGGTAGACGAAATTCAAATTTTGCCTTAATTGAAATAAACATGTCTAGTTCTAATTAATCACCTTGTGATAAAATTCCAAGTTCATTTGAAATATATTATTGTTAGGAGATCAGTCAGCCATTATACATTCAGCTTGATATTCCCTTCTATTGAATTCATAGAAATGTGAAGAAATAGGAAATAGGGGCAAGAGAAGGTCATTCAATCTTGCTTTGCTATTTAATATGATCATGGATGATTTTTATGTTAATGCTGTATTCCCACTTTCTCCCCATATTCCTTGATGCCTTTAAAACCAAAAAAAACTACCTCACTCTTAAATATATTCAGTGACTTGGTTTCGATAGTCTATGTGCGAGAGGATTCCATAGATTCACCACCCATTGAGTGAAGAAGTATTTTCTCATCTAGGGCAAGTATTTGCCATTGTGGTTGGGGGGAATCTAAGCAGGGTGACAGGGAAAGAGAAACAAGGACAGTAATAAAAGAAAGAAAGTAGAATTCAAGAACAGTAGACTGGGTAATCAAGGCAAGAAGGGCCACAGTTCAAGAAAAAGTTAAGAGGATTAAAAATGGAAAACAGACCAGCCCAAAGGTTTTATACCTTAATGCTCAAAGCATTCATAATAAGGTGGATGAAATTGACAGCGCAAATAGAGGTAAATCAATATGATCTCATAGCCATTACAGAGACATGGTTACAAGGAGATCAGAACTGCGAATTTAATATTCAGAAATATTTGACCTTTAGAAAGACAGAAGGGAAGAAAAGATGTTGGGGTAGCACTCTTAATAAGAGATGAAATGAGAGAGGGAAAATATGAGTAGTACGTAGAGCCTGAAATAGTAGCCACACTCTAGAAGAGGAGGTACATCAGCAAAAAGTGGCAGCATGTAAAAAGAATAGATAATTGAGTCAATCAGGTTGAAAAGGGTAGCTATGATAATGAATTCATCGAGTACATTAGGAATAGTTCCATACAGTGACACTGATGGCGTTAAGTACAATGTGGTATAGTGTATAACTGGTGTCTGATCCACGGCTGCCCATTCTCAACACCAAAGTTGAAATTTATTCCCATATGTCAATGGTATATATAAGCCTTACTTTCTGCTGTCATTTATTCTATTGGCTCAATAAAATTTTGGATTTATCAAGCATTACTAATGTATTGAAACGTGCTTCACAGGTGCAAGCAAGCCACATCAGGGTGTCAAAAGAGGATGCTGATGGGATAATAGATGTTTTGGTATCAACTTTTTAAAATTCCCTAGATTTCAGAAAAGATTCAATCAGTCAAAGTAGCAAATATAATACCTCTGCTCAAGAAGGGAAGGAGACATAAAATCAGAAACTTGAGCAGTTGCTTGACATCTGTTCAGGGGCAGGTGCTTACTCAGAGATTATAGCTGGCCACGTAGGAAATCTTTAGGTAATTGATAAGAGTTGGTATGGTTTTGTCAAAGATAAATCATTTTTAACCAACTTATTCCTTTTTTTTGAAGGAGTAACTTGCTATGCAGATTTTAAAAAATTAATTGGCATGATGTGGGCATCTCTCTGTCTCAGTATTTACTGTATTGCCCATCCATAGTTGCCTAAAGAGGTGGTGGTCAGCTGCCTTCTTGAACCATTGCAGTCCCTGCAGATAAAAGGCAGCTTTAGAGGTGTAATCCTTTGATTTCCAGAAGACATTTGATAAGGTTTCACATCAAACTTTATGATGATGAATTGAAGGTCCATGACAGGCTGACAGAAAACAGAGAATATATATAAATGTGGATTTGTCTGATTGGAAGAACGTGATGAGTGGAGTCCATAAGACCAGAAGAAACCATAAGACATAGGAGCAGAAATTAGACCATTCAGTCCATTGCGTCTCCCCTATCGTAACGTCTGCATGGTCTCACCAATATGCCATGCATTGGGGCATCCTTGCCTGCAGCTTATGAGGTAGACAACATTGGCCAAGTCACAAAAGTATCTGCCATGTACATAGTGAGTGGTGCTCCCATACGTGATGTCACGTCTTGCAGGGGTTGCTATGGCAGGGTTCTGTGGTGTTGTGGTTGATGTTATCCTGAAGGCTGGGTAGTTTGCTGCGCACAATGGTCTGTATAAAGTTTGGTGGTTGTTCCAAGGTGAGAAGTGGAGGTGTGGGGTAATCTTGGCAAGATGTTCATTGTCATCTATGACATATTGAAGGCTGTGAAGAACTTGAGTTAGTCTCTCTACTCTGAGGAAGTACTGGACAATGAAGGATACTCTACTGGTTGAATCCTGTGTCTGTCTTAGATATAGAATCCTGTGTTAACAGGCTTTCGGCCCAACAAGTCCACACCGACCTTCCGAAATGTAACCCACTCAAACCCATTTCCTACCCTATTACTCTACACTTACCCCTGACTAATGCACCTAACCTACACATCCCTGAACACTGTGGGCAATTTAGCATGGCCAGTTCACCTAACCTACACATTTTTGGATAGTGGGAGGAAACCCACGCTATGGGGAGAATGTGTTAACTCTACACAGATAGTCGCCCAAAGTTGGAACCGAACTCAAGTCCCTGGTGCTGTGAGTCAGCAGTGCTAACCACTGAGTCACAGTGCCGTTCTGAGGAGGTTGTTTGTGGTTTTTCACATCGAAACAGGTGATCAATGAGTTCAGCATTGTATCCTGTACTTATGAGGACAGCTTTCAAAATCTTTAGGTATCTGTCACGCACCTCCTCATGTGATGAGATCCTGTGTCTGCAGAGGTCATCTTCATGGGATGGAACTTGGCTAGCTCAGCGATCCTGCATTGTTGTGTATCTTGAAGGTCACTTTGGAGGACACTTACCTGAAAATCGGAGGTTGAATGTCTTTGACTGCTGAAGTGTTCCCTGACTGGGATGGCTTCTTCAGCATGTTTAGGGTAGAAGCTAGAAAATGCAGCGTTGTGAGGTTATTTGTGAACTTGCAGTAGAGTGATGTACTGAGGTGCCTGCCCTTGATGGAGATGCATGCATTCAAGAATGAAATTAATTCTGAAGAGTAGCCCATGGTAAATCTGATAGTGGGATGAAACTTAATGATATCACTATTTAGCCATTTCAGTGATTCTTCGCCATGAGTCCAAAGGAAGAAAATGTTGTTGATGTTTCTGGTGTTGTGTGTTGGTCAGAGATCCTGTGCAGCACCATCTTATTTTTCATTTTTTATCTCTCTGCCTCATTTAATCGGATTATAGGTTATCCCTTCGCTCATTATTCAGCAGTCAATACTTTACTCACACCATCTGACACTCCTGATCACCTAAGGTGACCTATTATTTGGCCTGTCAAACTCCTCTCACACCATTTGCATGATCTTTTGATTTCTCTGCTCATTGATCTGTATGCCAATAAATGCTGTACCTGTGTGCTTCTGTCTCATCTCACCCGATGAAGGGGCAACACTACGAAAGCTTGTGATTTCAAATAAACCTGTTGACTATAAACTAGTGTCGTCTGAATTCTGACACAAAATAGTAGCGTGCAGATTCAGTACATAATCAGGAATACTAAAGGAATGCTTTCCTTTATTAAGAGAGGAATTTAACACAAAAGTAAGGATGTTATGCCTCAGGCATTGGTCAGATTGCATCTTAAATACTGTGTGCAGTTTTGGTCTCCTTATTTAAGGAAGGATGTAAATGAATTGGAGGCAATTCAGTGGTTTACTAGATTAACACTTGGAATGAGTGGGTTGTCTTACAAGGAAGGTTTGGACACACTGGGTTTGTATCCACTGAAGTTAAGAAGAGTTGGGGTGATTTGACTGAAGTATATAAGATCCTGAATGGTCTTGATAAGGTGAACATGGAAGGATGTTTCCTCTTGTGAGTCATAGAGATGTACAGCATGGAAACAGACCCTTCGGTCCAACCCGTCCATGCCGACCAGATATCCCAATCCAATCTAGTCCCACTTGCCAGCACCCGGCCCATATCCCTCCAAACCCTTCCTATTCATATAACCATCCAAATGCCTTTTAAATGTTGCAATTGTACCAGCCTCCACCACTTCCTCTGGCAGCTCATTCCATACTCGTACCAGCCTCTGCATGAAAAAGTTGCCTCTTAGGTCTCTTTTATATCTTTCCCCTCTCACTCTAAACTTATGCCCTCTAGTTGTGGACTCCCCTACTCCATGGAAAAGACTTTGTCTGTTTATCTTATCCATGCCCCTCGTATTTTAGTAAAGCTCTATAAGGTCACCCCTCAGCCTCCGACGCTCCAGGGAAAACAGCCCTAGCCTATTCAACCTCTCCCTTTAGCTCAAATCCTCCAACCCTGGCAACATCCTTGTAAATCATTTCTGAACCCTTTCAAGTTTCACAACATCTTTCCGATAGGAAGGAGACCAGAATTACATGCAATATTCCAACAGTGGCCTAACCAATGTCCTGTACCGCCTCAACATGACCTCCCAACTCGTGTACTCAATACTCTGACCAATAAAGCAAAGCATACCAAATGCCATCTTCACTATCCTATCTACCTGCGACTCCACTTTCAAGAAGCTATGAACCTGCACTCCAAGGTCTTTTTGCTCAGCAATACTCCCTAGGACCTTACCATTAAGTGTATAACTGTATAAAATGTAGCACCTTGCATTTATCTAAATTAAACTCCATCTGCCACTCCTCAGCCCACTGGCCCACCTGATCCCATGTCAGCACCATCAGGGTATCACCATGATCCCATGAAAATATAACTTAAACATTGGTCCTTTACACAAGTAGATTGGGCTAGCTGTCACAAAGATTACCTGAAAGGCATGTAAAATTGCACTGGACAGTAATGCACTTTCTATAAGGGTTCAGAAGCAGGCTTTCCAATGATTAATTTCATGTGGGTGTGACACAGAACTTGGACCTAGAAAATTCCCAAGTCTGAACTTTATTGTATCTGAGTGAGTTGCTGTAACTGTAATGATGATTTTTGTGTTGAGGATAAATAAAACATCATTAGCCTGAGTTTTAACACCATTCTCCTTAGCACCATTCAAGTATTCCTAACATTACTGCGCAGATATATAAAATTAGGAATTGCTTAGCATGTGATACCACCTTGGAAATGAACCTGCCAAAGATAACTTGAATTTCCACATGGTCAATGCCCAGTTGGGTGAAACACAGAAGTGATGTCTAGCATTGTAGCCTTTGTAGGGTTAGAGGAAACAGGAGGAAATAAAGTCCAGAAACACTTACACATTAAAAATGACTGATTTGTCACTTATGGTGCAATAACTTCAGAAAAAGTACTACCTGATTTTTGTTAAAGAATGAGAAGATGTAATTTACTCATAAATTGTCATCATGACTCTGATCTAATCTCTGTGGTAAGAAACTTGTTAGAAAGAATTCTGAGGGATTGAACTTGGAGAGAAGTGGATTAATCTGTGATCCAGTATGGATTTATTAAGGGAAGGTCATGTTTGACAAATTTGAATGATATTGAGTTGCTACTCCTGGAGGTAACCAGGAGTTTTGATAAGGTGTAAGCATTCTACATATAAGAACATGGGCTAAACACAATATTTTAAATAGGATTTTTAGTGGTACATTTAATTCTAGATTTAATATAAAACCAATTGATCTCTGAATCTCTGAATCTATGAATCTTTCTTTCAGAAGGGGCAACAGGTACAATACCACGGCATCTCTTTTTTCCTCTCGAACTATGGCACAGAATGTTGTAGAAGACATGAGATCAGCTCGGAACACATGGATCCCACCAAAGCAATTTGACAAGAATGCATATGTTTAATTAAAACAACCCATAAAGCAAATAAAGATTTGAATACTTAATTAATCATGTCAGTCCATCATAAAAAAAACCCTTAATTTACAAAGATCTGTCAAATTTGCATTTGCTTCTCATAATAATTACTAAAACAACAACTGCAGTCCTTAAAATTGCTGTTTTTATTTCGAGGGTACTTTTTGTCTATGCATAGCTTCGAGGTAAGTTAGGTCAATCTGTAACTATAGATCTCTAAGTAATTGCCTCAATTTCAAGAATATTATGTTTAATGTTAATTTGGCAAAGCATGCAGCATTTAGTAATAAGTCACCATAATCCTACCATTCCATATAGTCATAGCATACTGAGTACTGCACAATGAATGAAAGATGTTCAGTCTTTTGACAAGTTTCAGTTGGTTGCTTAGTTTGAAGAGAAAAAAAATGTATTGCTTCTTGACAATAGCACAGATCTTACAATGGAAACAAATCCACTGTGTCAAGAACTCAACTACATTTAATGAAAAATGTAATTTTTGAGCTTAGTACTATAGCTATCTGTATCTTATTTAAAAAAGCTTACATCATACAAATTTATTATCACAATGATTTTTTACTGTCACATTTCTGTTGTATGTTTTACAGATCATGTTAACATCATGTGCACCATCAGAAAACTAGTGAGATTAGGTCAAACAGTGGTTTGACAGCAAAGCTGAATTATTCATTGCTTTCACTTGACGAAGGAGTAGTGCTCTGAAAGCTTGTGATTTTAAATAAACCTGTTGGTCTGTAACCTGGTGCTGACTAACTTATGAAATTTTCAAACTGGCCTTGGAATGGCTATCCATTGCTTCAATGCATGGGTGGTTCAAGCAGTGGAGGCTATTCCTAAATAATCTAGACACGAACGTTGGGAACTGAATTTTACCAAAATTGTTTCTTATCATATACCAATGGCCGGTCATTGATCAGGTTTGTCTGCATCCTTTCAAGAATTGAATCCCAATCAAGTTCTGTGAAGTAATCACCAGAATTCTGTATTCACTTCTCTTCACCACCAACCCACCTCTGAAGTCTGGCATGGCAGCCTCCTGACTTGGTGTGGCATCCTCCCAGTTTGGCAAGGTCAACTTTAGGCTGCTTTGGTGTGGCAGACTTTCAGCCTGGTGTGGCAGTCTTTTAGCCTGTCACAGTGGTCTCTTGCCCGATGTGGTGATCTCTCAGTGGCCCAGCAGGGCAGTCTCTCAGCCTAGCATTATGATCTTTCAGTAGTATGTGGGGGTGACTCAACCCAGTGTGGACTTCTAGTCCTGAGGTGATTCCTCGAAGTGCAATCTCACCGTGGCTAGGCACATAAGAAAGACTGCAATGTTTGTACGTTAAGCTTTATTCTTTATTTTTTACTTAAAACTAAGATGTTCTGCAATGTGTAACTTCTAATCTTATGTTGTTTGTTTTATGCTATAATTACTGCAATGTTTAACTTTTAACTTTATTCTTTCTTTTTACCTTGTTCTTAAGATTCTGCACCTGAGTACCTGTACCTAAGATGGAGTCTTGTGTGGTGACATTATACACTTTTCACTGTACTCCTGTACTTTTGTACAGTAACAGTGAAAAGCGCACACTGCCATACCAATGCCCCACCCACCCCGTTCTCTAACCACCATTTACCCCAAGTGTAACAGAGCCTGCAGTAGCTGCATTAGTCGAAACTGCCACTTATGGACTCACCCTGAGAGTCGCAGAGAGTAATCCTTGTCTGCGAGGGACCACTGATGATGATGACTTACATACGCGTGACAATGAAATCAAAATCAAATCAAAATATCCTTTTTATACAGGATATTGTGTCTTTACCAAATACCATCAAGCAGACAAAATGATCACTCCACCTGTTAATGTAGATATTAAGGAGGAGGCTAAAGGATTGTTTTATATCTCATGGAGTGAAGTCAGTTTTGATTTAGCTTGATGTGAAACATGTTTACTTGAACATCCACATATCGACATGCATCGTTTCTGTCACTCAACAATATGGCAACTCGATGGCTCTGGGAATCTGACAATTGCTGCTTTCTATCTTTTGACACAGAACCATACTTGTTCCTTCTGCCAAGAAAGTTGTCAACTACTTTTTAATATATTCCCCTTTATGTCCTCTTTTGGATAGCTGTGTGAAAGCTTTTTAATATATTATTTTCATTTCTCAGGCTTAATGTTTCACACTGAACTTGGTGGCAAAGGCTGCAATCTGGATATTTCTCCCAGCCTCGAATATGCTCCCCACCAGTTTCACAACTGGATGATGATCCTCACAGCATATGGCTCCATTTTAGTTTCAGTGCTGCATTGCATCCATGAAGTCAATAATTTTCCCAAGAATTTGCGGCATCTGGATGAGGAATGTCTATTTCTTGAGAGGTGGGAGAAACTGGGATTGCTCTCTCTGGAGCAGTGAAGGTCAAAGAGAGATTTAATAGGTGTGTTCAAAAGTCTAAAGAATTTTGAATAAGTGAAGAAGGAGGAACTGTTTCCAGAGGCAGGATGCTTGGTTACCAGAAGACATAGATTTAAGGTAGATTAGATTCCCTACAGTGTGGAAACGGGCCCTTCGGCCCAACAAGTCCACACCGACCCGCCAAAACGTAACCCACCCAGACCCATTCTCCTACATTTACCCCTTCACCTAACACTACGGGCAATTTAGCATGGCCAATTCACCTGACCTGCACATTTTTGGATTGTGGGAGGAAACCGGAGCACGCGGAGGAAACCCACACAGACATGGGGAGAATGTACAAACTCCACACAGAGAGTCGCCTGAGGCGGGAATTGAACGCGGATCTCTGGCGCTGCAAGGCAGCAGTGCTAACCACTGTGCCACCATGCCGCCCACAAAAAACCAAAGGCAAAAATTATTTTGCAGACCAATTTTTATGATCTAGATTTCACTTTTTAAAAAGGTTGGGGAAGCAAATTCAAGTACAACTTTCGAAAAGGAAACTGAATAAAGAGGAAACATTTCCAAGGCCATTGTGAATGAAACAGTCAAGTATTTCATGAACATTTGTGATTCAATGATTCAGTTATGTTTGAAAACAAAGCTACAGGTATAACTTTAACTTTTACTAAGGACAATGTTAGTGTTCTTAGGACATCTTTGCATATTTAACAAGAAACAAAATCATTTTGTTCTAACTTTACTTATATCGTACTGGAAGAAATAAAAAAGTTCCGTTACTCATGTGAACATTACGGACTTAGTAATGTTTTCCTTTTTGAAATGTGAGATTTCTTTTGTCTGACAATTATAAGGTTTTAGCAAGTGACATAGACAAAACTTTGGATTGTAGGGAGGATGAGTGAACAGACTATGACACCATTGTGCAGGAAGTCATTCAAAGAGAGGACGGAGGAAATAGGAATGTAGCTATGACAGGTAAGAGTAACATTAAGGGATAGACTTCTACAGATCTGAATGTGAGGTCAGTACAACAATTGAGGACATTATATCCAGGCTGGAGTGGAGCTTGAGGAGGGTTGAGAGGGGAGGAATCAGTTGACATCACCCGCATTGGTGCCAAAGATGTAGGTAGGACTGAAAATGAGGTTCTGCTCAAAGATTTTGAACAGTTAGGAGCAAAATTATAAAACAGAACCTCCAAGGTAATAATCTCTGGGTTACTACAGGTGTCAGGAAAATTGGCTCAGGTTAAATAAAATCAAGAAGCTAAATTAATGGCTCAAAGATTGGTGTGAATGCAATGGGCTTCAGTTTACAATGGACTGGAACAAGTACTGGGGTAGAGACGAGCTGTACGGGTGGGACAGGCTTCACCAGAACTGCTCTAGGACTAGTCACGTGGTGAATTGAGTAAGTAGAACTGTACTGAGGGCTTTATGCTAATTAGAAGGTGTAGCGTTTCTGGATAGTGGATATATATAGGCTTATAAAGCAAAATGATGGTGCTATAGCAAGGCATTGATTTAGTTAATGAAACTCTGGAGTGGAACTGGAAGGGACAGTGTACAAACACAAAAAAAGCACAAATAGGGTCAAGGGGTGAAAGCATGGGTAATGGCTGTTTACTTAAACACAGACAGTACTCAGAATAAAATTAATTAATGGCACAAATACAAGTTAATAGTTTTGATCCTATAGTCATTATGTAAAGACAGAGTTACAAAGAGATCAAAGTGGGAACTAAGTATACAGGAAATGTAATCTTTCAAAAAGACAGACAGGAAGGAAAGTGGGGAAAATTTTGTTAATACAAGATTAAATAAGTTTGATAGCAAGAAATGATCTTGGATCAGGAGATAAAGAATCAATATAATGGAGATTAAAAAAAACAAGAGGAAGGAGACACTGCTGTGGCTTGTGGTTAGCACTGCTACCTCACACTGCCAGATACTCAGGCGACAGTCTGTGTAGAGTTTGCACATTCTCCCTGTGTCTGTGGTGGGTTTCCTCTGGGTGCTCTAGTTTCACAATTCAAAGATGTGCAGGTGAGATGAACTGGCAATGCTAAATTGCCCATAAAGTTCAGGAATGTGCAGACTAGGTGCATTAGTTAGGGGAAATGTAGGAAGTTGGGTCTGGGTGGGTTACTCTTCGGAGGGTCAGTGTGGACTTGTTGGGTCAAATAACCTGTTTCCACACTGTAAGGATTCAATGATCCTATGACTATTGGGGGTAGTCTATAGGCCTTCTAATAGTAGCAGTATGGAGGTGACGGTGAATCTGGATTCTGAAAAAGTCACAGATGTTTTGAAAACTGCCATACTCTTATTCAAAAAGGGAAGGAGAATAAAACAAATGGGTAACTATAGGTCAGTTTGCTTACCATCTGTCATTGAGGAAATGCTTGGGTTTGTTATAAAGGATATATGATGTGGAGGTGCTGGCTTGATCTAGAGTGGACAAAGTTAAAAATCACACAACCTCAGGTTATAGTCCAACAGGTTTATTTGAAAGCTTTCGGAGTGCTGCTCTTTTGTCAGGTAGCTAGTGGGGCAGGATCATAGGACACAGAATTTATCAAAGAGATCAAAGAGATTTATCAAAAGATCAAAGAGTCATACAACTGATGTGATGCATTGGACAAGATTGCAAGGAAATCAAGGTCTATGGGGCATCAGTTTAAGGTTAGAGGGAAAAGAATAAAAGGAAACCTGAGGGGCAACTTGTGATGCGCATACGGAATGAACTGCCAGTAGAAGTGGTTGAGGCAGGTACATTAACAACATTTAGAGGCATTTGGACAAATACATGGACAGGAAAAGTTTATAAGGATATGGGCCAAGTGCAGGGAAATGGGATTAGTGTGAATGGCATGGACCAGTTTGGGCTGAAGGGCCTGTCTCCATGCTGTAGGACTATATGACTCTATCTATGACTTTATGAGTGTTGAGAATGAAACAGAGTCTGCAGAAGGCCTATGTATCGGTTGAGTGAGTTGGCATAAACTTGGTTGATGGAATATAATGTGGGAAATTCTGAGAGATTATGCACTTTGGCGGAAAGAATAGAGGAACTGGAAATGACGTAAATGAATAAGACTGCAGAAAGCTGCAGCACAGAGGAATTTGGGGATCCTCAAGCATAAATCACAAAAACTAATATCAAAGTTTAGCAGGTAATAGGGAAGGTAAATGGAATGTTGACTTTTACTTCAAAAAATTAATATAAAAAGTGGAAAGCCTCGCTAAAACTATGTAAGGCAATAGCTGGAATTCTGTGAACAGCTTTGGTCCTCTTTTAAACTGGAGGCAGCTCAGAGAAGGTTTGCAATAAGCCAATACCATGCATGGAGGGTCCATCTTATGACAAGAGGTTGAGTAGATTGGGTAGTCAAACAAATTAGATGTCATTCTACATGGAAGTCAGAGCAGTTACCTGGCACCTCCTGCTCACCATTGGCTCCAAACAAACTTCATTTTCCAGACCAGCACAATTCATGGTCACTGGCCACCTGCTTCATTCATCTACAGGCATTGGCATCTAACACATGCCAGTCTCTAAGAACTCCCATGGCATATCTCTGATTCACTGGGAAGATGCTTCTGCACTTTAGTGCTGCACTTCAGGGCATATCTGCAACTATCATTATAATGCTGCAGCGAGCACACTGTGTGCTCAGGAACATGAACCCAGTTCATGAATTGGACCATTATGGATTGCTGATGTCACCCTTCAGCTGGTCAGGGTTGCGTATTTAAATCTTTTTATGCCACTCTCTATGATATGAAGCAAACAAACAGTGCAGCCTCCCAGCCATTCTTGTCCTCACGGAGGTCTTCAGTGATGGCATGTGGGAGAGGCTGGACTAGCCATCATCACTGGATGAGCTAACCGTGGCCCTCGAAACCTTAAGAAATGAATAAAACTCTGCAAAGCGATGGCTTACCGGCTGAGTTGCATTCAGCTCTGTAAGCCTTGATTAGCCAAGTCCTGCTCGGTCAGGGAACATATGCAAATCTATGAACAAAGATATCATCACCCTCATTTAGAAGCAGAAGTGGGAGATGGAGGAAATTAGAAATTAGTGTTTATAAAATAAATACAGCATACAGAACAATACCATTCCCGCCATCATGACTCCACGAAATATTATAATATTAATTAGCCCTTATCAACCATCTCCTAGACCTGGTTATAGATTCCCTAATTAGTAAGTACCTGTTAAGTATGTTTTAACTGGGCCATTATCCCTTTAAGAATCTAACTGACAAAATAGAGCTTCCATGAAATTGCATGAATGAATGAAATTCATTCCTATCCTAAATAAATCTCACAACCCAGCTGCAGTATTCAGTTTCATAGACTCATACAGTCATAGAGATATACAGCATGGAAACAGACCCTTCGATCAAACTCGTCCATGCCAACCAGATATCCAACCCAATCTCGTCCCACCTGCCAGCACCCGGCCTATATCCCTCCAAATCCTTCCTATTCATATGCCTTTTAAATGTTGCAATTGTACTAGCCTCCTTCCTCTGGCAGCTCATTCCATACACGTACCACTCTCTGCGTGAAAAAGTTGCCCCTTAGGTCTCTTTTATACCTTGCCCCTCTCACTCTAAACTTATGACCTCTAGTTCTGGACTCCTCGACCCCAGGGAAAAGACTTTGTCAATTTATCCTATCTATGCCCCTCATAATTTTGTAAAGCTCTATAAGGTCACCCCTCAGCCTCTGACGCTCCAGGGAAAACAGCCCCAGCCTGTTCAGCCTCTCCCTATAGCTCAAATCCTCCAACCCTGGCAACATCCTTGTAATTCTTTTCTGAACCCTTTCAAGTTTCACATCTTTCCATAGGAAGAAGACCTTTATTCTTTAGGACGAACAGGTACAATTTCTAATTTATTTAGAGCATGTTGGCTTAGTATTTTACTAACAATTACTAACTTAAATGGCAAAAGGACTAACACCTCGTAATTATGCAAGCCGACCAGACAGACACTCTTAATCTCATCAGAAGTAGCAGCCAGAACTTAACACATGTTTTAACTCATCTCCTGTCTCCCAAGACAGAAGCCCCAAATGTAACACTACAGTAATAGAATTTTGATATATGTAAGAACTGTGTATAAAGGGGCTCTTGTAAGAACTGTATTTCGGGGTTCTATTGCCGCCTCGAACTTGTGCTGTGATTGCTGAATAAAAGAGGCTATTTTCACCACTCACTGATTCGGTCATTATTTGAACACAGTCCTACAACCTGGTATAGTCGGCAGGATTATTGGGGACATCACCTAAACCGACCGGTCACTGACAGTTCTTCAAGCGTAAGAAGCTTCCTTCTTAGAGTTGTGATCTAGTCCCTGAATGCCATCCTGAACCTTTTGTGAGTTGGCTGTTTTATTTTGAATCCCCGGCGACTAGATCTCAGATCGGCTGACATAGTCTATGGCAGGAAATTATCCACGCCAGGAAATTATCTATGATTTGGAGATTTCATCGCTCCGAAAGCTAGTGTGCTTTCAATTAAACCTGTTGGACTATAATCTGGTGTTGTGTGATTTGTAAATTATCTACGACGTGTGAACTATGGTGGTCATGAGTGACCGCAGGAAACTTCCTACAACGTCCAGAGGTTAGATTAGATTAGATTAGATTACTTACAGTGTGGAAACAGGCCCTTCAGCCCAACAAGACCACACCGACCCGCCGAAGCGCAACCCACCCAATACCTTACATTTACCCCTTTACCTAACACTACGGGCAATTTAGCATGGCCAATTCACCTAACCTGCACATCTTTGGAGTGTGGGAGGAAACCGGAGCACCCGGAGGAAACCCACGCAGACACGGGGAGAATGTGCAAACTCCATACAGTCAGTCGCCTGAGTCGGGAATTGAACCCGGGTCTCTGGTGCTGTGAGGCAGCAGTGCTAACCACTGTGCCACCGTGCCGAGCTCCGCCTGGCATAACTGAGGAAGAAATACTGTGGCAGTTACAGAACGACCTTGAGTTTCAGTTCTCGTTAGGGAAGACCCTAACCAAAATAGGCAGAGGTATAATATGGCCCAAGGACTGTGGACCCTCGATGATATGAGACAGGTCTGGGGGAAAACCACCGAAAAGAAAAATAAGGATAGAATTAAATTGCATTAATGGGACAAATTCACTAGAGAAATGAAGTCAAATCCCGATCAGCCCATGACCATGAAATAACCCGGCTTAAAGAGCAATTAAAAGCAATGTACGAACAGCTGAAGCAAGATAGATCCAAACAGGAAACAACTCACCTTAAACATCAGGTGCTTGAGAAAGAGAACAAGAAACGGAAGAATGCGATAACAGTCCTGTCAATTTCTTCCCCAATTCCCAACTCCACAAAGAATTTGAACCCGACCCTCCCCACCCCCGAGACATCCAGGAAGTGATTCAGAAAAACAAAGCTATTGCTCTTGGAAAACAGAGGGTCTCTACCAGTGAAAGCCACGAGGACTGTATGTTCCCGGTACCATTTATATAACTCCTTAAAACCAGGGAAGTAACGATTGAGAAAATGGTTAGGCAGAGACTAGAGGATGTCATTGAGGTGGATATTCCGCTACTACAGACTGAAATGCACACTGTGCATGGACCTGTGACCCCTGTGAGTATGCCCAGATTATCTAAAGAAATGCCTCAGCCAAATAAGGGGCCAATGAAGACATGGGAAAGCCTGGACTGATTAAAGGGAATATATATGCTCCATCCCTGGGGACGGGGTACAGATTCTGAACGTTATTATAACCAAAAGAGGAGGACGCCTCCTCCATGAGGCAGTCAAAGGTCCTCTTGGAGAGTTTCAGAGGGAACTACAAGCTGGCTGACAGCAATAAAACATTCGTTCCAAGGGTATAGTTCACGTAAGACCAATTGGACAAAAGTCACAGCTTGCTGTCAAAAACCCACAGAAGTCACAGAATATGAGGAAGTGTTTAGGACAATGTGAAAAAAGTATGCAGGAGTCCCAAATGTGCAGGATAACAGGGATTTTTAAGGTTGTGATTATGGTTCCTTTTTGGCTGAAACTTAAACCTGCGCTCACAAAAATGTTAAAGATCACCAAACCGGACTGGGATCAGAGGGGGGCTAATTATTATGAATCAGTGGACCGAGCCCACCAGCTCGACAGAGATATGGGCGCCAAACTGCAAGCCTGACAGATAGAACAAATGAAACAGACCTGCAGTAACCCCCATGAAAACCCAAGACAAACGCCCAGACAAGTGTCACTTCGATGGGAAGGAAGGTCATTGGGCCAGAGGGTGCTGTGAAAAAGGGAAAGGAAGAAATCGCCGAATAAGAAATGAGAAAGAGGGGACCCCAGAAGCTGGGAATAACACCAATCTCCCGGAACAATTTAAAAACCTAACCTTCCAGCAGCAGCAGGAGCTGCTAAAGTTGACAAAACTGAAAGAGGCTGCCCTGTGTTCCTCTACGCTCACACTGGTTTTATGCCAGCAGAAGGGAGACGGACCATATGTGACCATGAGGGTGGGTGACCTGAACATTGACTGTCTTTTGGACACAGAAGCAGAATTGACATGCCTATCCCAGAGGTATGAGACCAGATTCCCACGGACGGGACAGTGCGGACAGCTTATGGAGCAGGAGCTGACTGGGTTGAAAATAAAACGACCAAACTCATACACCTACAATTCAGTCCCCACAAGTTAGTAACCTTTATACGGGTACGACCTGTAGCCCAGCCGCTGCTCAGGATGGATACCCAGCTAAATTCCTCTTTACATTTCAATGACAGACAGGTAACATGGTCCATCAGAACACTACAAAGGGAAGAACTAAAAGACCATCCCATCTGAAATAGACCTTAATACCCCTCTAAACCACCTACAATAAAATGGTCATAAGGCCAGTATTAAGAAGGCTCTGATCACCCTGGAAGATGTTGTCTATCTAGGACAGAAAATCTCCCACGGGAAAGGGAAATCACCCAAAGCCACACTGCAGTCATTCAGGCTACCAAACAGCCCACTACGATCGGAGAACTGAGGACTTCCTGAGGTCTGTAACTTTAATCAAAGCTGGGTTGATTTATATACCCAAATAGCCCAGCCTTTGACAGACATCTTGAAAGGGAATTGGAACTCAAAAGAACAGATTGTACTGACAAGGGAACAGGAAGAAGCCTTTCAGGACCGAAAGAAAGCATTTTGTTCTGCACCAGAATTAGGAATCGCCAATAACGGGAAACACTTTACCTTGTTTGTCCATGAGAAGGAGGGCTATATGATAGTGGTCCTGTCCCAGGAATATGAGGACAGCCTGAGAACTGTTGGATAGTACCCTGGAAAATTGGAGAGTGTAGCCCTCAGATGGGGGAGCTGCTTGAGAGCGGTGTAAATTACGTGCATGGCAGTGGAAGTTACTGTGAGTCTGGTGTTGGATCACAAATTGATAGTTACCTGCCCACATGGTGTACACGCTTTGCTCTCCATGAACAGAGTATCCCAGGTAAATGCTGCCCAGTGGGCCTGTTGAACAGCAGTCCTAAAAGCCTCTAATATGCACATAATTTGTGTGGGCCCAGTCAACCCAGCCTCACTATTACCGGTGCCTGCAGAAGAAGAAGGAGATGACCATGATTGTGTTGGGATCCTGCAGGAAATGGAGGACAATAGCCAAATGATAAATCACTTTCCACCCCACTAATCTCCGTATACATCGCATCATTCTCCGTCATTTCTGCCACCTACAAACAGAACCCACCACCAGAGATATATCTCCCTCCCCTTCCCTTTCCACTTTCTGTAAAGACCACTCCCTCTGCGACTCTTTTGTCAGGTCCAAGCACCCCATCAACCCACCCTCCCCTCCTGGCACCATCCCCTGCCACTGCAGGAATTGCAAAACCTGCACCCACACCTCACGCTTCACCTCCATCCAAGGCTCCAAAGGAGCCTTCCACATCCATCAGAGTTTTATCTGAACTTCCACACATGTCACTTACTGCATCTGTTGCTTCTGATGTGATCTCCTCTACACTGAGGAGACAGGAAACCTACTTGCAATGTGCTTTAGAGAACCTCTCTGGGACAGCCGCACCAACCCATCCCACCGCCCCTAGCCGAACACTTCAACTCCCCCTCCCACTCCCCTAAGGATATGCAAGTCCTGGGCCTCCTCCATTGCCATACCCTTATCACCTTACGCCTGGAGGAAGAACGCATCATTTTCCGCCAGGTGACCCTCCAACCACACGGGGTTAATGTGGATTTCACCAGTCTCCTCATTTCCCCTCCCCCCACCGAAAAGACCACTTCCTCCGTGACTCCCTCGTCAGGTCCACGTCCCCCATCAACCCAACCTCCACTCCCGGCACCTTCCCCTGCAACCGCAAGAAATGCAAAGCTTGCGCCCACACCTCTCCCCTTACTTTCCTCCAAGGCCCCAAGGGATACTTCCTGATGAAGGGCTTCGCCACAAATTCACCTGCACCTCCACACACATCAATTATTGCATCCGCTGCACCCAATGTGGCCTCCTCTATATTGGGAGACAGGCCGCTTACTTGCGGAACGTTTCAGAGAACACCTCTGGGACACCCAGACCAACCAACCCAACCACCCCATGGGTCAACACTTCAACTCCCCCTCCCACTCCACCAAGGACATGCAGGTCCTTGGACTCCTCCATCGCCAGACCATAGCAACACGACGGTTGGAGGAAGAGTGCCTCATCTTCCGCCTAGGAACCCTCCAACCACAAGGGATGAACTCAGATTTCTCCAGTTTCCTCCCCCCACCTTGTCTCAGTCAAATCCCTCGAACTCAGCACTACCTTCCTAACCTGCAATCTTCTTCCTGACCTCTCCGCCCCCACCCCACTCCGGCCTATCACCCTCACCTTGACCTCCCTCCACCTATCGCATTTCCAACGCCCCTCCCCCAAGTCCCTCCTCCCTACCTTTTATCTTAGCCTGCTGGACACACTTTCCTCATTCCTGAAGAAGGGCTTATGCCCGAAACGTCGATTCTCCTGTTCCTTGGATGCTGCCTGATCTGCTGCGCTATTCCAGCAACACATTTTCACCTATATTCCAGAGTTATCTGGAATTTGGTGCAGCATTCAGTGACAATCAGGACACAAGTCCCTCCTTTCTTGACCAAAACGAAATCAAGGCCCATTCAGTTCTGGAGTGCGACCATGTGAATAACAACCATTTCATCATTTATCCTACTAAGAGCAGAGAATGTATCATTTTCCACTTTTGCCAGATCTGAGACCATGGTTATGGCTCTCCTGGCCAGTTTGGCTGTACCATAGAAAGGGAATGCAATTGCAAAGAAGCACTGGGTTTCGGAGATGACTCTCCTGTGTCTCCAGCTAGGCAGCAAAGCGGAGTAATAAACATACAGGACTACATAGCCGGGGTAGCATGAACCCCGCACCGCCCGCTTCTACCTCCTGCCCAAAATCCACAAACCTGACTGCCCCGGCCGACCCATTGTCTCCGCCTGCTCCTGCCCCACCGAACTCATCTCCGCAAACCTTGACACTGTCCTGTCCCCCTTAGTCCAAGAACTCCCCACCTACGTTCGGGACACCACCCATGCCCTCCACCTGCTCCATGATTTTCGCTTCCCCGGTCCCCAACGCCTTATCTTCACCATGGACATCCAGTCCCTGTACACCTCCATCCCCCATCACGAAGGACTCAAAGCCCTCCGCTTCTTTCTTTCCCGCCGTACCGACCAGTACCCTTCCACTGACACCCTCCTTTGACTGACTGAACTGGTCCTCACCCTGAACAACTTCTCTTTCCAATCCTCCCACTTCCTCCAAACGAAAGGAGTAGCCATGGGCACCCCCATGGGCCCCAGCTATGCCTGCCTCTTCGTAGGATATGTGGAACAATCCATCTTCCGCAACTACACTGGCCCCACCCCCCACCTTTTCCTCCGCTACATCGATGACTGTATCGGCGCCGCCTCGTGCTCCCACGAGGAGGTTGAACAGTTCATCCACTTCACCAACACCTTCCACCCCGACCTCAAATTCACCTGGACAGTCTCAGATTCCTCCCTCCCCTTCCTCGACCTTTCTATTTCTATCTCAGGCAACCGAATCAACACGGACATCTACTACAAACCGACCGACTCCCACAGCTACCTGGACTACACCTCCTCCCATCCTGCCCCCTGTAAAAACGCCATCCCATTCTCCCAATTCCTTCAACCAATACCTGAGAGGAAGCAGAACTTGTAGCATCTGTTAGTGCTTGATAATAGGTTAACAGCACCGCCTCCCTAACCTGCAATCTTCTTCCTGACCTCTCCGCCCCCACCCCACTCCGGCCTATCACCCTCACCTTGACCTCCCTCCATCTATTGCATTTCCAACGCCCCTCCCCCAAGTCCCTCCTCCCTACCTTTTATCTTAGCCTGCTGGACACACTTTCCTCATTCCTGAAGAAGGGCTTATGCCTGAAACGTCGATTCTCCTGTTCCTTGGATGCTGCCTGACCTGCTGCGCTTTCTCAGCAACACATTTTCAGCTCTGATCTCCAGCATCTGCAGCCCTCATTTTCTCCTCATCTCTCATAAGATGACAGTCAGCCCTCCATAGGTCTATTGTCCTGGATAGGGACATTAGCCTGTCTGTCACTATATCAAATGGGTTCAGACCTGTCATTTTGTTGTCGGTAGACCTGATGCTGCACAAAGCTATTGGTTGAGCCTGGGGTCAGGGCATTCCTTCCTGGTGGTGTTTAGAATCGCTGTTTCAGAATCTGATCCATTCTTTATACCTCCCCTGATGCTTGTGGCTGATAGGGATAGTGAACGTTCCAGTCAATTCTCAACAGCCAGCAAACGTTTTGACATACTGTTCCCGTGAAGTATGTCCCTGGCCCAAGTCAATGCTGATGGGTGATCCCCACCGGGGTATATAGTCCTTACACAGTACTTTGGCTGTGTGATTGGCTGTGCCTTTCCTTGCAGGAACAGCTTCCATCCACCTGAAAAACCTTTCCAAATTACCAGGACATCTGAATAGCCTTGACAGCGTGGGAGTGAGAAATAATCAACCTGCAAGCGCTGGAACGGCCCCGGAGGCGCCAGTGCTTTCAGTTGGGGAACTTGCACTTTGGTTCCGGGGTTGTTCTACTGGTAAGTGAGGAAGCGGCCCACTACTGCTTGGGCATAGTTTTTGAAGCCTTGATCGCCCCAGCTGTGCTGGAACTGGGCTATCATTTGTTCAGGCCCCAAATATTCCCAGGAATGAATTTGTTGTGTTAGGTATGGCATCAAGCCAGTGTGTGCAACTGATTGATTTGATTCCTGATGTCTCCAAACTCCATCCTCGCACACTCTATGTCCATTTTTAATCCATTCCCACTTCTCTCCCTGGGAACTTTCAGATTTTGATTTGCAGTTCCAATGTCGAGCTGGCAGATGTACTCTTGAGGCTCTTGGTAGGAATGATTGGAGGCAGCTCTTCTGGCCACCTGATCTGCCAGTGCATTACTCTGTGCTTCCATCATGTTATCATTAGTGTGGGCTTTGCGCTTTAATATGGCCACTTTTTTGGGCAGCTGGAGAGCTTCCAGCAAGTCCTTGACTTGTTTCCCATTTCTGATAGGGATTACTGCAGCCATTAGGAACCCAGCTGTTTCCATAATTGGCCAAAGTCATAGGCAGTCCCAAAAGCATACCAGGAGTCTGTATAAATGTTGGCAGACTGATTCGCTGCTATTTTGCAGGCTTCAGTCAGAGCCGCTTTGCTGTGCCAATGCTCCAGAGGATAGGCCTTCTATGTCATGATGGTGTGGAGTGTGGTGACAGCCCAGCTGGCTTTCCTTATACCCTTCTCCATGAAAGAGTGTCCGTCGGTATGTAGGATGAGGTCTGGGTTTTGCAAGGCCTCATTTATCATTTTGAGAGTGTGGTGCTGGAAAAACACAACAGGTCAGGCAGCATCCGAGGAGCAAGGAGAATCGACGTTTCAGGCAAGAGCCCTTCATCAGGAATGAGGTTTGTGAGCTGAGGGGATGGTGAGATAAATGGGAGGGGGGGTGGGACTTGGGGGAAGGTAGCTGAGAGTGCGATAGGTAAATTGAGGTGTGAGTAATGGTGATAGGTCAGAGGGGAGGGTAGAGCGGGTAGGTGGGAAGGAAAATGGAGAGGTGGGACAGGTCATGAGGGTGGTGCCGAGTTTGATGGTTGGAACTGGGGTAAGGTGGAGGGAGCTGAAAATGTGTTGCTGGAATAGCGTGTGTCCTGATTGTCACTGAATGCTGCACCTATATTCCAGATAACTCTGAAAGTATTACTAATCTGGCTGACTGTATCAGGAAGGAGGTTGAAAAGATCCGGAAACTCCATTATGTGGGTCCTTAGGAACCTCAATTATGCAGGAACTCACAATGAAGAACAAAGAAAATTACAGCACAGGAACAGGCCCTTTGACCCTCTGAGCCTGTGCCGTTCCAGGTCTCTTTCTAAACCTGTCACTTATTTTCTTAGGTTCCATATCTCTTTGCTCCCTCTCATTCATGTATCTGTCTAGGTACATCTTAAATGATGCTATCCTACCCGCTTCTGTCACTTCTGCTGGCAACGCATTCCCGGCACCCACCACCCGCTGTGTAAGGAACTTTCCACACATATCTCCCCTAAACTTTTCCCCTCTCACTTTGAACTTGTGATCCCTAATAATTGAGTCCCCCACTTAGGGAAAACGCTTCTTGCCATCCATCCTGTCCATACCTCCCATGATTTTGTAAACCTCAATCAGGTCCCACCTCAACCTCTGTCTCTCTAATGAAAATAATCCTAATCTACTCAACCTCTCTTCAGGTTGTGCCCTCCATACCAGCAACATCCTGGTGAACCTCCTCTGTACCACCTCCAAAGCATCCACATCTTTTTGGTAATATGGCGACCAGAACTGTATGCAGTACTCCAAATATGGCTGAACCAAAGTCTTATACAACTGTAACATGTCCTGCCAATGCTTGTATTCAATATCCCGTCTAATGAAGAAAACATACCGTATGCCTTCTTGACCTGCATTGCCACTTTCAAGGAACAATGGACCTGAACACCCAGATCCCTCTGTACATCACTTTACACCAGGACTTTTCCATTTAACATATAGTTCACTCTTGAATTGGATCTTCCAAAATGCATCACCTCACATTTGCCCCGATTGAACTCCATCTCCCATTTCTCTGTCCAACTCTCCAATCTACCCATATTCTGCTGTATTTTCTGACAGTCCCCTTCACTATCTGCTACTCCACCAATCATAGTGTCATCTGCAATCTTGCTAATCAGATCACCTATACCTTCCTCCAGATCATTTATGTATATCACAAATAACAGTAGTCCAAGTACGAATCCCTGTGGAAAATCACTAGTCACAGGTCTCCATTTTGAGAAACTCCCACTACTACTCTCTGTCTCCCGTAGCCCAGCCAGTTAGCCCATAGCCTGTAGCCCATCTAGCCAGTAGACCCTGGACCCCATGCAACTTCACCTTCTCCATCAGCCTACAATGGGAACCTTATCAAACGCCTTATTAAAGTCGATGTATATGACATCTACAACTCTTCCCTCATTGATCAACTTTATCACTTCCTCAAAGGATTCTATAAAGTTGGTAAGACATGATCTTCCCTGCACAAAACCATGTTGCGTATCACTGATAAACCCAAATGTAAATAGATCCTATGCCTCAGTATCTTCTCCGGCAGCTTCCCTACCACTGATGTCAGGCTAACCGGTCTATAATTACCTGGATTATCCCTGCTACTCTTCTTAAACAAAGGGACAACATTAATAAATTTCCAATCCGCTGGGACTTCACCCGATGGTTATGATTGTTTTTCCAGCTGTGTATGTTGTTTTCTCTTTTATAAAGTACCATTTGCCAATAGGCTGTTGTGAACCATCCCCAATTACAAGCCATGTCCCTGAAAGCCCCTCCATCACCTAAGAGACCCAAGTGGTTTTTTTGAGCTAGGATAAGGATTGTGTGATTGTCTTTGAGAGCTCTCAGTGGAATCAAAAGGGGGACTGTGAGATATTGTGTTATAGGCTATCTTTATTAACACACTCACCAGCTCGCTTTTTCTCATTAATACTGGGTTCCCGTTCATTCATAACCCTTTACTAACTTGTTAATTATTAAAACACAGTTTCATTCATTCATAAAACCACGGTTCTGTAGTATATTTTACTGTCCATATTTAAAAACAACCCTTTCAAACCAATTACTGCATTTTCACACCTTATCAGCCGTTGCTACAAGCAGTGTTTACCTCTGAATAAGTACAGCGTGCAGAACAATACCAACCCCGCCATCATGTCTCACGAATTGTCATTATAATATTAATCAGCCCTTACCAACCGTCTCCTGGACCTGTTTAGATTCCCTAATTAGTATGTACCTGTTAAAGACATTTTAACTGGGCCATTATCCCTTTAAGAAACTATCTAGCAAAACAGAGCTTCCACGAAATTGCATGAATGAATGAAACTCATACCAATCGTAAATAAACCTCACTACCCAGCTGCAGTATTCCGTTTAATATTCTTTATTCGTTTTTGAAGTACAGATACAATTTCTAACTTATTCAGAGTATGTAGGCCTAGTATTTTTACGAACAATTATTAATTTAAATGGCAAAAGGATTAACACCTCTTAATTATGCAAGCAGACTAGACACTCTTAATCCCAAAAGAAATAGCAGCCAGCACTTAACACGTTTTAACCCATCTCCTGTCTCCTAACACAGAAGCCCTTCAAACTTTTGTGTACTAGAGATATAAAAAAGTAACACCATAGTAATGCAACTTTAATATATATAAGAATTGTGTATGATGGGGCTCTTGTAAGAACGGTATTTTGGGATTCTATTGCAGCTTCAAACTTGTGCTGTGAGTGCTGAATAAAAGACCGACTCCGGTCATTATTTGAACACGATCCCACAGCCTTCCAGAACAAGGAATTGACCCTGATCAAGTGTTTTAGATTAGATTACTTACAGTGTGGAAACAGGCCCTTCGGCCCAACAAGTCCACACCGACCCGCCGAAGCGCAACCCACCCAGACCCCTACATTTACCCCTTACCTAACATTACGGGCAATTTAGCATGGCCAATTCACCTGACCTGCACATCTTTGGACTGTGGGAGGAAACCAGAGCACCTGGAGGAAACCCACGCAGACACGGGGAGAATGTGCAAACTCCACACAGTCAATCGTCTGAGGCGGGAATTGAACCCGGGTCTCTGGCACTGTGAGGCAGCAGTGCTAACCACTGTGCCACCATGCCGCCCACCACGTTGCAGGCTGGCACATTCCAAGGTCCAGGACTATGTGCTGAGGGATGCAATAAAGCATGGCACAGCTACTGTCATAGTACAATCGGTCAAGGCCACTGTTTGAGGTCTTTCAGCTGAAGTTAAATGGGGGTCTGTTCAGTTATTGGACTCTCCTGATACTTCAAGTATATGTACATAAAATCTAGTTCAAGTAAGAGATGCCTTTGGTTTATTGGATACAGTCAAACCCCAATGTTTGCTTGTTTCCATGATATGCTGCATTTGTGATTGTGTGTGTGCATAAATATATACTTAAAGGGTATTTTTATTAATAAAATAAGTTTTTGAAATAAACAAACAATTAACAGAAACTAACACGTTCATTAAAAACAGAACCTTTCCCTTGCAAGCATCTCCTTTCCCAATAGGTGTTATTGTTGTACTCAAAATTGAGAAGTGATGCTGCAGACCTTGTAGCTGTAATTTTGGTTAGAATGCAGTAGCCAGAAAATTCTGGAAGTCAGTGGCAGTGGTATTGCTGTAAGGCTCTAAGTTCAACAAAGTGGCTAACTCCCCTTCTGAGTATTCCTGCATTGGGAAGAGATGCAGTGTTGGGGTGTTGCTATTTTAAAATGATCTGAATGCATCAGTACAGAAAGGTTCAGTTCCATGCTTATGATAATGGGTATTTCTGTCTATTGTTGTTTGTGCCTCAAAGACAATAGCTGACATTACAACTTGCCTTGAAAGAAGCAAATTAGCACGTAAACAAGTGTAATCTCAAGCCTTAAAACATGATTTATATCAAGCACATTCAGTGGGCAAAGATTTTTCTAAGCACAGTCAAAACAAAAGATTACCGTATATGGAATCAAAGAGTCATAAGGTACAGAAGAGGCATTTTGGCCCATCACGTCTACTCCAACAAAGTTAAAAATCACACAACACCAGGTTATAGTCCAACAGGTTTAATTGGAAGCACACTAGCTTTCAGAGCACTGCTCCTTCATCAGGTGATAGTGGAGGGCTTGATCGTAACACAGAATTTATAGCAAAAATTTACAGTGTGATGTAACTGAAATTATACATTGAAAAATTGATGATCTGTTAAGCCATTCATCTGTTAGAATACAGTGATAGTTTCACTTCTTTCATGTGTAAATCACAAAACCTTCTTTTTAAAGTTGCATTCTCGGGTTAGCTGTTAACAATGGTGATAGTTAGACAATATGAACAAAAACTAGTCTAAAGTTACATTTCTCCCACTTTGCAGCACTTGGCCCATAGCCTGAATGTTATGACATATCAAGCACAAATCCAAATATTTTTTAAAGATTATGAGATTTTCTACCTCAACTGCCCTTCTTGATATTGTATTCCACACTTCCAGGAAACTATGGATGAATTTTCCTCAAATCTACATTAAACCTCCACCTGTCACATTGAAAATTTATCAGATCGAATGGATCGGTTGGAGAGACAGATAGAAGCGATGAGGAATTTGCAACAGCAACAGTATGCAATGGATGGCAGTTATAGGAAGGGGGGAAAATCTCAGATACAGTTACATAGATGGGTTAACTCCAGGAAGGGTGAGAGAGATCGGCACCTAGGGCAGGAGTCTTTGTGGATATGCCCATTTCAAACAGGTATGCTGTTTTGGAAAATGTAGGGAGTGATGGATTCTCAGGGGAACGTAGCACAAACAGCCAAGTTTCTGGTATTGAGACTGGTTCTAATGCAATGAGGGGTACGTCGGCTTCCAAGAGATCAATTGTGTTAGAGGATTCTGTAGTCCGAGGTACAGACAGACGTTTCTGTGGCCAGCAGCAAAAAAGCAGAATGGTGTGTTGTTTCACTGGTGCCAGGATCAAAGACGTCTCAGAGAGGGTGCAGAATGTTCTCACGCAGGAGAGGGGCCAGCAGGAGGTCATTGTCCACATTGGAACCAATGACATTGGAAGGGAAAAGGTTGAGATTCTGAAGGGAGATTACAGAGAGTTAGGCAGAAATTTAAAAAGGAGGTCCTCAAGGGTAGAAATATCTGCAAGGTTCGTGAAGGTTTGTAGCTCAGGTTGAGGTTTATGGTGTAGGTTTGCTCGCTGAGCTGTAGGTTTGATATCCAGACGTTTCATTGCCTGGCTAGGTAACATCATCAGTGGCGACCTCCAAGTGAAGCAAAGCTGTTGTCTCCTGCTTTCTATTTATATGTTTGTCCTGGATGAGGTTCCTGGGATTTGTGGTGATGTCATTTCCTGTTCATTTTTTGAGTAATATCCCAGTGCTACGAGCTAGTGAGGGCAGGTATAGGAGGATAGAGCAGATGAATGCATGGCTGAGGAGCTGGTATATGGGAGAAGGATTCACATTTTTGGATCATTAGAATCTCTTTTGGGGTAGAGGTGACCTGTACAAGAAGGACGGATTGCACCTAAATTGGAAGGGGACTAATATACTGGCAGGGAAATTTGCTAGAACTGCTTGGGAGGATTTAAGCTAGTAAGGTGGGGGGGGGGGGGGGGGGGGTAGGACCCAGGGAGATAGTGAGGAAAGAGATCGATCTAAGGCGGGTAGAGCTGAGAACAGAAGTGAGTCAAACAATCAGGGCAGGCAGGGACAAGGTAGGACTAATAAATTAAACTGCATTTATTTCAATGCAAGGGCCCTAACAGGGAAAGCAGATGAACTCAGGGCATGGTTAGGAACATGGGACTGGGATATCATAGCAATTACGGAAACATGGCTCAGGGATGAGCAGGACTGGCAGCTTAATGTTCCAGGATACAAATGCTACAGGAAGGATAGAAAGGGAGGCAAGAGAGGAGGGGGAGTGGCATTTTTGATAAGGGATAGCATTACAGCTGTGCTGAGGGAGGATATTCCCGGAAATACATCCAGGGAAGTTATTTGGGTGAAACTGAGAAATAAGAAAGGGATGATCACCTTATTGGGATTGTATTATAGACCCCCCCCAATAGTCAGAGGGAAATTGAGAAACAAGCTTGTAAGGAGATCTCAGCTATCTGTAAGAATAATATAGTAGTTATGGTCGGGGATTTTAACTTTCCAAACATCAACTGGGACTGCCATAGTGTTAAAGGTTTAGATGGAGAGGAATTTCTTAAGTGTGTCCAAGACAATTTTCTGATTCAGTATGTGGATGTACCTACTAGAGAAGGTGCAAAACTTGACCTACTCTTGGGAAATAAGGCAGGGCAGGTGACTGAGGTGTCAGTGGGGGAGCAGTTTGGGGCCAGCGACTATAATTCTATTCGTTTAAAAATAGTGATGGAAAAGGATAGACCAGACCTAAAAGTTGAAGTTCTAAATTGGAGAAAGGCCAATTTTGACGGTATTAGGCAAGAACTTTCGAAAGCTGATTGGAGGCAGATATTCGCAGGTAAAGGGACGGCTGGAAAATGGGAATCCTTCAGAAATGAGATAACAAGAATCCAGAGAAAGTATATTCCTGTCAGGGTGAAAGGGAAGGCTGGTAGATATAGGGAATGCTGGATGTCTAAAGAAATTGAGGGTTTGGTTAAGAAAAAGAAGGAAGCATATGTCAGGTATAGACAGGATAGATCAAGTGAATCCTTAGAAGAGTATAAAGAAAGTTGGAGTATATTTAAGAGGTAAATCAGGAGGGCAAAACGGAGCCATGAGATAGCTTTGGCAAATAGAATTAAGGAGAATCCAAAGGGTTTTTACAAATATATTAAGGACAAAAGGGTAACTAGGGAGAGAATAGTACCCCTTAAAGATCAGCAAGGCGGCCTTTGTGTGGAGCCACAGAAAATGGGGGAGATACTAAATGAATACTTTGCATCAGTATTTACTGTGGAAAAGGAAATGGAAGATATAGACTGTAAGGAAATAGATGGTGACATCTTGCAAAATGCCCAGATTACAGAGGAGGAAGTGCTATATGTTTTGAAACAATTAAAGGTGGATAAATCCCCAGGACCTGATCAGGTGTACCCGAGAACTCTGTGGGAAGCTAGAGAAGTGATTGCTGGGCCTCTTGCTGAGATATTTGTGTCATCGATAGTCACAGGTGAGGTGCAGGAAGACTGGAGGTTGGCAAACGTGGTGCCACCATTTAAGAAGTGCGGTAAAGACAAGCCAGGGAACTATAGACCAGTGAGCCTGACCTTGGTGGTGGTCATGTTGTTGGAGGGAATCCTGAGGGACAGGATGTACATGTATTTGGAAAGGCAAGGGCTGATTTGGGTAGTCAACATGGCTTTGTGCGTGGGAAATCATGTCTCGCAAACTTGATTGAGTTTTTTGAAAAAGTAACAAAGAAGATTGATGAGGGCAGAACAATAGATGTGATCTATATGGACTTCAGTAAGGCGTTTGACAAGTTTCCCCATGGTAGACTGATTAGCAAGGTTAGATCTCATGGAACTAGTCATTTGGATACAGAACTGGCTCAAAGGTAGAAGACAGAGGGTAGTGGTGGAGGGTTGTTTTTCAGACTGGAGGCCTGTGACCAGTGGAGTTCCACAAGGACTAGTGATGAGTCCTCTACTTTTTGTCATTTACATAAATGATTTGGATGCAACATTAGTACATTTGCAGATGACACCAAAATTAGAGGTGTTGTGGACAGCGAAGAGGATTACCTCAGGTTACAACAGGATCTGGACCAGATGGGCCAATGGGCTGAGAAGTGGCAGATGGAGTTTAATTCAGATAAATGTGAGGTGCTGCATTTTGGGAGAGCAAATCTTAGCAGGACATATACACTTAATGGTAAGGTCCTAGGAAGTGTTGCTGAACAAAGAGACCTTGGAGTGCAGGTTCATAGCTCCTTGAAAGTGGAGTCGCAGGTAGATAGGATAGTGAAGATGGCATTTGGTATGCTTTGCTTTATTGGTCAGAGTATTGAGTACAGGAGTTGGGAGGCCATGTTGAGGCTGTACAGGACATTGGTTAGGCCACTGTTGGAATATTGTGTGCAATTCTGGTCTCCTTCCTATCAGAAAGATGTTGTGAAACTTGAAAGGGTTCAGAAAAGATTTACAAGGATGTTGCCAGGGTTGGAGGATTTGAGCTGTAGGGAGAGGCTGAACAGGCTGGGGCTGTTTTCCCTGGAGTGTCTGAGGCTGAGGGGTGACCTTATAGAGGTTGACAAAATTATGAGTGGCATGGATAGGATAAATAGACAAAGTTTCTTCCCTGGGGTTGAGGAGTCCAGAACTAGAGGGCATAGGTTTAGGGTGAGAGGGGAAATATATAAAAGAGACCTAAGGAGCAACGTTTCCACGCAGAGAATGGTATGTGTATGGAATGAGCTGCCAGATGATGTGGTGGAGCCTGGTACAATTGCAACATTTAAGAGGTATTTGGATGGATATATAAATAGGAAGGGTTTGGAGGGATATGGGCTGGGTGCTGGCAGGTGGGACTAGATTGGGTTGGAATATCTGATCGGCATGGACGGGTTGGACCGAAGAGTCTGTTTCCATGCTGTACATCTCTATGACTCTATGACTGATTCTTCAACTAAGGGGAATAGCTGATTTCTATCCCCAAGTTTAATAAGTCTGTCTTTTTAGCTAAACTGCTCCCTCCCAGGCAACACTGGTGAATGTCCTCTGCATTTCTTTCAATGAAATTATAACTTCCATGTAATAGTGACCAGAACTGCACACCGGACTCCAGCTGTGGCTGAACAGAAGTGTTGTACAATTCCAACATACCCTCTCTACTTGTATAATCTATGTCAGAAGTCACATGATACCAGGTTATAGTCCAACAGGTTTACTTGAAATCAAGCTTTCGGGGCACTGTTCCTTCATCAGGTGAACACCAACACTGGTGCAACACCTGCACTTTTGCATCATGGTTTATAATCTATGTGATGACTGATAAAGGCAGATGTTCTGTATGCCTTCTTAACAATCCTATTAACCTGCGCTGCTGCATTGAGTTCTGTTGACAAGCACCTCAAAGTTCCTTTGATCTTCTAAGCTTCCAAGTGCTCTGCTATTCATTGAGTAATCCTTTAAAGTGATATTTCTTCCTAACACTTATCAGGGTTAAATTCCAGGTCCAATCTGTTTATATTCTCCTATAAACTAAGAACCTGTCTACTCACTATCAATCTTCCAACCAATTTTTGTGCCATCCGAAAACTTAAGTACCCTCGAGATCATCTTGCTATATTGTTCTTATATAGCAAGAACAATAACAGACCCAGCACTGACATATACCACAGGATACCACCCTCCAGTCACATAAACAGGTTTCTGTTTAAACACCCTCTGTTTGCAATCACTAAGCTTGATTTTGAATCCATCTTGCCAAGTTACCCTGGATCCCATATGCCTTTACTTTCTTTCTCAATCTTCCATGTAGGACATGGTCAAAGGCACTGATGAAATCCATAAAAACTACATCAACTGCAATATCCTTGTCTAAAAACCTGATCACCTCCCCAAAAAGTTCAATCAAATTTGTTATGTATGACCTCCCTCTGACAAAGCCATGGTGACTATCCTTGATCAAACTTTACCACTCCAAGTGGAGATTAATTCTCTATCTCCTTCAGAATTTTCTCCAATAGTTTCCTTACTAATTAAGTAAGACTCACCTGATCTATAATTCCCTGGTTTCTCCCTACCACACTTTTTTAAAAGTGGAACTACATTAGCTAATGTCCAGTCCTGAGTAATGTTACCTGTGCCTAGAGAAGAATTAAACATTTGGGTCAGAACTCTGTATTTTTTTCCCTCTTAGCCCACAGCAACCTGGAATACAATTCAGATGGACATGGAAATTTGGCAAAATCTCTAATACCTCCTCACTTCCTATGTCAAATTACTGAAGAACTTCACAGTCACTTTCTCCAAGTTTTGTGCCGATGTTCTCCGTCTCCAAACTGAACATAGATTTGATCTACCTGTTTGACACCCAGCCAATGTATTCCAGTTCCATGCAAAAATCTCCACCTTGATCTCTAATTGGCTTTACTCTTCATCCTTTTCCCTTTGATATACATATGGAACATCTTAGGATTGTCCTTAATCTGATCTGCAACAGATTCACATAATTATTACTGTGCAAAAGGATGCCATCATGTCTGTACTAGGTTTATTACCTAGTGCCAGTTTCCTACCATTTTCCCAAAACCCTGTACACCATTTCTATCCAAATAGTCATCCAATGTCCCCAAATGCTTCAAATTGAACCTGTCTGACCATACTTCCAGGCAGTACATTCTTTATCATCATTAACTGCTGTGTGTAAAAGGTTTATCTCACATCACCTTGTTTCGCTTGCACATCACTTTAAATTCATGCCTCATCATTCATTTCTCTTTTACAAGTGGGATCAACTATCTTCTCTATCCAGCTCACTAATGCTTTTGAAAACCTCAATCAAATCCTCTCTCCGTGTTCCTCTCTCCAAGAACAACAGTCCTAACTTCTCCAATCTGTCCTTATAACCGAAGCTACTTATTGCTGGAACAATTCTTATAAATTGCCTCTGCACTCTCTCCAATGCATTCACATCCTTCCTATAGAGTGTCACTGGAACTGTACGCAATACATAGCTGAAATCTCATGAATCAGCAGTTAGAGATAATGAGGAATTTACAGGAGATGGTGGTGTGATGGGTGGCAATTATAGGAAGGGAGAAAACTGTAGATACAGTCAGGTAGATGAAAAGAAGCAGAGGGAGGCAGGTAGTGCAGGAGTCTCCTATGGCGGTCCCCATCTCAAACAAGTCTGCTGTTTTGGAAAATGTAGGTGGTGATTCTCAGGGGAATGTAGCACAAACAGCCAAGTTTTTGGTATTGAGACTGTTGTAATGATGTTGAAGGCGTTTACCTTTAAGAGAGATTGAAAACTGGCGACACCTGTCATGTCACAGAGTGTGCTAGAAAATTGAAAGATGTAACATTTTGGCTGTAACCTAGGTACCAGTTGTTTTCACAACAGTTTGAATTTAACCAATCAGTTTAAATTATGACCCAAGATACTAAAAATTTAAATTTTACTGCTTTGACAAAATCGAATCAATGAGATGATCCGATGTTTGGGATATAAAAAGCCAGCATTTTGAACAGTTACCCAGAGAAAAGAACACCATCTGCCATTGTCAGAAAGATTGCCTGAAAACAGTCAAAGGTACCTTTTTCATATGAAACATCTTTGCAGCAGAAGACTGAAGACGACCCAGGGAAAACTACAGCCAGGGGAAGATCCACACTGGAGGCGACAGCCACTGTCTGGTTTTGAAAACACTTTATTTAGTGTAAATTTAACAGGGGCTTTATTGGATCAGTAGATTGTTATAGAGTGGAGGTAGATAACAAATCTTTAAGAGAAAGGAGGCTTAGAATTGTAAATAGATGTTGTTTAATGTTCACTTTAGAAGTAAAGAATAAAATTGATATTTTTTTTAAATAGCGGAATTTGGGTAATTCTCTGTCACTGATACTTTAACAAATTACGAAGTGAGGAGAGATTTTTGGTGTGTTTGGTTTAATTAACAGAAGGGTTTACGGCTGTGTCATAACACTAGCTCTAATATAACGAGGAGCATGTCAGGTTCCAAGTGATCAATCGTGATAAGGGACTCTCTAGTCAAAGGCACAGACAGATGTTTCTACGGCCAACAGCGAGAAATCAGAATGGTGTGTTGTCTCCCTGGTGCCAGGATCAAGGATAGCTTGGAAAGAGTTCAGAACATTCTCAAAGGGGAGAGAGATAAGCAATGTTGTACACATTGGAACTAATTTCACAGGAAGGGAAAAGGATGAGATTCTGAAGCAAGAATATAGGAAATTAGGGAGGAATTTAAAAAGGAGGTCTTCTAGGGTAGTAATACTTAGATTACTCCTGGTGCTGTGAGCTAGTGAGGGGAGGAATAGGAGGATAGAATGTGTGGCTGAGGAGCTGGTGCAGGGGAGAATGGTTCACATTTTTGGATCATTGGAATCTCTTCTGAGGTGGAGGTGACCTTTACAAGAAGGACAGATTGCACCTGAATTGGAATGGAACTATTATGCTAGTAGGGAGATTTGCTAGAACTGCTCAGGAGGATTTGAATTAGGGTGGGGGGAGGGGAGATAATGAGGAAAAAGATCAGTCTGAGACTGGTGCAGTTGGGAAAAGAAGCACATCAAGCAGTCAGGGCAGGCAGGTACAAAGCAGAGAACAAGGTAGGACTGATAAATTAAACTGCATTTATTTCAATGCAAGAGACCTAATAGGGAAGGCAGATGAACTCAGGGCATGGTTATAAGCATGGGACTGGGATATCATACCTATTACAGAAACGTGGTTCAGGGATAGAAAGGATTGGCAGCTTAATGTTCCAGGATACAAATACTACAGGAAGGATAAGAAGGGGGCAAGAGAGGAGGGGAAGTGCCATTTTTAGTAAGACTAAGTCTGTCCTTAGGGGAGAATATTCCTGGGAATACATCCAGGTACATTATTTTGGTAGAACTGAGAAATAAGAAGGGAATAATCAATTTATTGGGATTGTACTAGAGAACCCCAAATAGTCAGCGGCAAATTGAGAAACAAATTGCAAGGAGATCTCAGTTATCTCTCAGAATAATAGGGTGATTATAGTAGGAGATTTTAACTTTCCAAATGGAGACTAGGACTGCCATAGTGTTAAGGGTTTAGATGGAGAGAAATTTAAGTGTGTACAAAAAAAAATTCTGGTTCAATATGCAGATGTTCCTGCTAGAGACGGTGCAAAACATGGCCTACTCTAGGGAAATAGGGCAGGGTAAGTGAGTGCGGTGTCAGCAGGGGAGCACTTTGGGGCAAGCATAATTCTGTTAGTTTTAAAATAGCAATGGAAAAGGTTGGACTGGATCTAAAAGTTAAAGTTCTAAATTGGAGCAAGGCCAATTTTTATGATATTAGGCAAGAACGTTCAAAAATTGTTTGGGGGCGGATATTCACAGATAAAGGGACGGCTGGAAAATGGGCAGCCTTCAAAAATGATATAACAAGAGCCCAGAGATAGTATGTTTCTGTTAGGGTGAAAGGCAAGGCTGCTGGGTGTAGGGAATGTTGGACGACTAGACAAATTGAGGTTTTGGTCAAGAAAATGAAGGAAGCATATGTCAGGTGTAGACAGCAGAGATCGAGCGAGTTCTTAGAAAAGTGTAAAGGCTAGCGGCATGTGGCTCAGTGGTTAGCACTGCTGTCTCACACCACCAAGGTCCCAGGTTCGATTCCAGCCTCAGGCGACTGTCTGGGTGGATTTTGCATGGGTTTCCTCTGGGTGCTCTCACACAATCCAAAGATGTGTAGGCCAGGTGAATTGGCCATGCTAAATTGCCCATAGTGCACCACAATGTTAGGTGCATTAGTCAGAGGGAAATGGGTCTGGATGGGTTACTCTTTGGAGGGTCGGTGTGGACTGGTTGGGCCGAAGGGCCTGTTTCCACACTGTAGGGAATCTGTGGGCGGCACAGTGGCACAGTGGTTAGCACTGCTGCCTCACAGCGCCAGAGACCCAGATTCAATTCCCGCCTCAGGCGACTCTCTGTGTGGAGTTTGCACATTCTACCCGTGTCTGCGTGGGTTTCCTCCAAGTGCTCCGGTTTGCATCCATAGTGCAAAAAAGTGCAGGTTAGGTGAATTGGCCATGCTAAATTGCCCTAGTGTTAGGTGATGGGGTAAATGTAGGGGTCTGGGTCTGGATGGGTTGCGCTTCAGCGGGTCGGTGTGAACTTGTTGGGCCGAAGGGCCTGTTTCCACATTGGAAGTAATTTAATCTAATCTAATCAGTTGGAGTATGCTTAAGAGGAAAATCAGGAGGGAAAAAAGAGCACATAAAGCAGTTCTGTAAATAGGGTTAAGGAAAATTCAAAAGGATTTTATAAACATATTAAGCACAAAACTAGGGAGAAAATAGGGTCCCTCAAAGATCAGCAAGGCAGCCTTTGTGTGGAATCCAGATGAGCATTTTGCCTCAGTGTTTACTGTGGAGAAGGACATAGAAGATATAGAATGTGGGAAAATAGATGCTGACATCTTGAACAATGTCCATATTACAAGAGGAGGTGGTGCTGGATTTCTTGAAATGCATAAAGTTAATAAATCCCCAGGACCTGATCAGGTGTACTCTATAACGCTGTGGGAAGCTAGGGAAGTGATTGCTGGGTCTCGTGCTGAGATATTTGCATCATCGATAGTCACAGGTAAGGTGGTGGAAGACTAGAGGTTGGTTAATGTGATACCACCAGTTTAGAAAGGTGGTAAGGAAAAGAGAACTATAGGCTGGTGAACCTGAAATCGATAGTGGAAAATTGTTGGAGGGAATCCTGATGGACAGGTTTTGTACGTATAGAACAACCTGTTATCTGAATATCAATTATCCGAATTTTGGATTATTCGAACAAGATCTCAAGGTCCCATAAAAATGTTACATCAATGAGGCGGAGCTTCTGTCTTTCTATCATGACACTGAGTTCAGTGGAAACTGACAAATGCTCTTGTGATGTCAGAAGCTGTTCAGGACCTTCTTTAATGCTGGGATTTCCATATTCATGTGACGGTGAGGGTTTAGTACTTCTCAGTTTAACTGGACTTGTGCAATTTGCTCCTTGCAGCCTGGTATGTTGCTCTAGTATTATTTGCTGCCATGGAGTGCAAGCAGCAGCTCTGGACCCTGTTTGGCTTCCTGCACACTGTCCTCAGTCTCTACCAACCTCACCCATAGCTGTGCCACATCCTGAACTGGATCGGACACACCGTGAGCCTAGGCAATGTGCTGCCCGCACCCCCGGCGAGCCCTCCTGCAACAAGCACTGCTCAAAGTAGTGGAGGCAGTCTTAAGGAGCAACTTCCTCCCCTACAACCTGAGCCTAGAGATGGTAATCAGTGCTGGCAGCCTGATCCAGAGTCCCTCCTACAATCCATCTGCCAGTCCACTGTGGCCCAGGGAATCATTCTGGCGTTCACACAATCTGCTGACCAACTGGTCCAAATGGATTTTTTAGCATCTTTCCTGGAGATCCCTTTCATCAGTATCATGAAGCAAGGAGAATGGCTGGCCACTGAGGGAGGTGGTAAAGCAAGTAATCCGACTTCTGTCAACATTAAGTTAGAAACTCAACTCTGCCTGTCAACTTGGTGTAAGGAGGTGTGCATAGTGAAGCAGTTTGTTGTAGAGTGAAGTGATGGACACAAAAAGTTAATTTATTTGCAAAGTGTCATTAATTTTTAAGCAATATCCAGTGTTTGTACACATTTTATTGATTGAATGAAATAAAAACTCTGTAAACATGCTTTTTTACATTTTATGTTCAGTCTGGCTTCCTTTGTTTATGATCTGAACAATCGGTTATCCGAACAAAATACTCCCTGCCATCTTGTTCAGATAATTGAGGTTGTTCTGTATTTGGAAAGGCAAGGACTGATTAGAGATAGTCAACATGGCTTTGTGCATGGGAAATCATGTCTCACTGACTTGATTGAGTTTTTTGAGGAAGTAACAAAGAGGATTGATGAGGGCAGAGTGGTGGATGTGATCCATATGGACTTCAGTAAGGCATTCAACAGAGTTCCTCATGGTAGATCACTTGGTTAGCAAGGTTAGATCACATGGAATACAGGGAGAACTAACCACTTGGATACATAACTGGCACAAAGGTAGAAGACAGAGGACAGAGGGTGGCGGTGGAGAGTTGCATTTCAGACTGGAGACCTGTGACCAGTGATATGCCACAAGGATCTGTGCTGGGTCCACTGCTTTTTGTCAATTATATAAATGATTTGGATGTAAACACAGAAGTACAGTTAGTAAATTTGCAGATGACACCAAAATTGAAGGTGTAGTGGACAGCGAAGAAGGTTGCATCAGAGTGCAATAGGACATTGATCAGTAGGCCAATGGGCTGAGGGGTGGCAGGTAGAGTTTAATTTAGATAAATGTGAGGTGCTGCATTTTGGAAACACAATTCAGGGCAGGACCTGCACACTCAATGGTAAGGTCTGATGGAGTTTGCTGAACAAAGGGACCTTGGAGTGCAGGTTCATAGTTCCTTGAAAGTGGAGTCCCAGATAGATAGGATAGTGAAGAAGGTGTTTGGTATGGTTTCATTTATTAGTCAGAGCATTGAGTATAGAAGTTAAGAGATCATGTTCTGGCTGTACAGGACATTGGTTAGGCCACTTTTGGAATATTGTGTGCAATTCTGGTCTTCCTCCTATAGGAAAGATGTTGGGAAACTTGAAAGGGTTCAGAAAGGATTTACAAGGATGTTGCCAGAGTTGGATGTTTGAACTATAGGGAGAGGCTGAATAGGCTGGAGCTGTTTTCCCTGGAGCGTTGGAGGCTAAGGGGTGGCCTTATAGAGGTTTATAAAATCATGAGGGGCATGGATAGGGTAAATAGACAAGATCTTTTCCCTGGGGCGGGAATGTCCAGAACTAAATGGCATAGATTTAGGGTGAGAGGGGAAAGATTTAAAAGGGACCTAAGGGTGGTACGTGTGTGGAATGAGCTGCCAGAGGAAGTGGTGAGGTTAGTACAATTACAGCATTTAAAAGGAATCTGGATAGGTATATGAATAGGAAGGGTTTAGAGGGATTTGGGCCAAATGCTGGCGAATGGGACTAGATTAATTTTGGATATCTGGTCAACATGGACGAGTTGGACCGAAGGGTCAGTTTCCATGCTGTATATCTCTATGACTCTAAGTGGCTTATACAAGTTCCACTTCACTTCCCTGTTCTTGTACTCTGATACTCTTCATAAAGCTCTCAAACTGTCCTGCCACTTTCATGATCAGTGCACTTTTATACCCAGGTTCTTTTGCTTCTGCACCCACTTTAAAATTGTACGCTCTGTTCTTCAACTTCATTTTTTCACATTTCTCTGCATTGAACCTCATCTTACACAAATCCACCCATTCCAGCAACTTGTCAATGGAGTTCCATACTGTCCTCCACGCAGTTTATTATTTTTCCAAATTTTGTGTCAGCTGCAAACTCTGAAATTGCCCCTTGCACACCAAGATTCATATCATTATTTTATATCAGAAAAAGCAAAAGTCTCAATACCGATCCCTGTACAACTCTACTACAATCATTCCTCCAGTCCAGACAGTAATAGTGTGTAGGGCACAGAGGAGGAAGTGTGGCAGATGTGGTTGAGAAAGTGATAAGAAAAGTATTTGGGATCCTGGACTTTATAGATAGAGGCATAGAGTACAAAAGTAAGGGAACAGTGATGAATATTTATAAAACACAATTTTAATCTGGAGTAATGTTTGCAGTTCTGGACAGCATACTGCTGAAAGGATTGAAGAGTTTAGATGGGTGCAGAAAAGATTGGTGAGGAACCCAAGTTGTAAAGGAAGATTGGTAAAGCTGAAATTATTCTGAGAATATATAGAAATGTAAAACATCCCAAGAAGTCTGGACAGAGTAAATATGGAGAAACTGTTCCTATTAGCAGAAGAATTGAGAACCAGAGAGCACAATTTCAGTAAGATTCATAAAAGAACCAACATGCCCATGGCCTCCTCCTGTTTTGTAAGTATTCTATTCCATGCTATTCTACCTGTCTTTTTAATTATTTTGGTATAGGTTTACATTATACACACTGAAATATAAAGCAGGGGACTATCTGTAATATTACTATAATTCCTGATTGCAATACAGCAATCATTTGTGCTGAGGATGCAGTTTTAAGTGATACTTAAACATAGAATCATAGAGATGTACAACACGGAAACAGACCCTTCGATCCAAATCGTCCATACCAACCAGATATTCCTCTCTCCCTATAACTCAAACCCTCCAACCCTGGCAACATTCTTGTATACCTTTTCTGAATCCTTTCAAGCTTCCCAACATCCTCCCTATAGAAGGGAGACCAGAACTGCACACAATATTCCACAAATGGCCCAACCAATGTCCTGTACAGCCACAACATGACCTCCCAACTCCTATACTTAATCTGGGGATTTATCCACCTTTATGCATTTTAAGATATCCATGCCTCAAGAATAATAATGTTATAGATGGGAAGAACTACTAAGAATGGATGAGGGGAAGTGAATGTTTGTAGATGCTGTTATAATTCAAATCATTTATTATATTGAAATACTGTTCCTGTTTTTATAGATTGTCAAATTTCTGCAATTGTCCAGAACTGTGTTCACAAGATATCTTTGAAAGTGTGTATATTAACAACATCTTCTGAATTATGGTTGTGTAAAAAACTCAGTACCTTTTTGTCTGAAAATGACTGCAGTAAATTTCAGAATTTGTAAAAGTTGAATTGCATTTCCTATTCTTGGACACCGTCTAGTATTCCTTTTGCAACCAAAAAAATTACAGCTGGAGGTTGAATGTGAATGTCCTAAAACTTTATACAATGCGTCCCACCTACAAGATCTACAGCAAAACCAACAAATAAACTTGTGGAAAGGCAGTGTAATACTTTTGTTTATTTAGAAATGAAATAGGCTATACCACATAATGTAGACAAATTACATAAGATGGGAAAATGAACATTTAAACTGCTTTCTACATATGTAACTCAAAATTTCTGCTCAAGGGTTTTTTTTAAAATGTGCAACAAACAACTTTCTTAACATGGAAATTACTAACAAATAATGCATTCAAAGCATGTATTGCTCCTTACAAGATCGAGAAGAGAATTAAAACAGAAACAAGAAAAAGGTCAGCAACCAGTTAGTATAAGATTAAGGTTGGTCTCTTTCTTATCCATTCTTCTATACAGGCCAATGAAGCTACTTCTAATGATCGTAGATCTATACCTTTGGATAACAGACCTCCAGTCTGTTCAGTGGTTGGATTGCCCTTTAAAGGAATGGGCACATCACCCTGTGATACTTTTATCACTGAAAGAAACAAAAACATCACATGAAATGCAATATTACTTGACTAGAGTACCTCTCGTCATATTTTAGATGCAATATTTATACAACAAGCATAAGATGTCATATCAGGAACAAAGCTTGGGGGAAGTTTGCTTTAACTGTTGAAGCAAATGAAGTAAAAGGTATCAGGCCGAAGAAAGATTATCAAATGGAAGAACATGTCTAGATGAAGACTGTAACTACAATATGTCTATCACTCAACTTAGCTTAATACAGAGAGGGAGGCTACAAAGCAGTCAAGCATTCTAACAGCTCCTTCACATAATACATACATTGAGCATTACATTTTATCAGCTCATATTAGATAAGCTATTTAGGTAGCAATGGCTTCTGTATTCATCATAAGATAGTAGGAGGAAGTAACAATGGCCTCTGCATTCATCACAAGACAGTAGTGGAAGGAAGGTAGGGGATGATGGAGGGGCAGATGAGCTTGTTTTATCATTTTTCTCCATTTCTCAGCTGGTTGCCAAGCATTAGATAGGCACTAGTTATAGGTGGTGCACTGAGGCCTTTACTAGCATGGAGCAGTTAGAGAACAGAAAAGTGGATATCAGATATGGGAAATCAGAAGAATGGGGGAATCTCATAAGTTATAAGATTCATGAGGGGCATGGGCAGGATAAATAGACAAAGTCTTTTCCCTGGGGTGGGGGAGTCCAGAACTAGATGGCATAAGTTTAGGTTGAGAGGGGACAGATATAAAAGGGACTTAAGGGCCAACTTTTTCATGCAGAGGGAGGTGCATGTATGGAATGAGCTGCCGGAAGAAGTGGTACAATTACAACATTTAAAAGGCATCTGGATGGGTATATGAATAGGATGTGTTTAGAGGGATATGGGCCAAGTGCTGGCAAATGGGACTAGATTAGGGTGGGATACCCGGTTGACATGGGAGTTGGATCTAAGGGTCTGTTTCCGAGTTGTATATCTCTATGACTTTATAAGTGGACAACCTGAAGGCAAAGGGTAAATCATAGGGAGGAGGGAGGTGATTTTCAGAAAAGGATGAAGATTTTCTTGGACAGTATGAAAGGAAGATGCCTTTGAACTAGTGGGTGTGTGGGATAAGAATAAAAGTGAGTTCATGAATAGAATGAATTACAGAAGGGTGAGGCCATGACTTTTGCTCTGAGACAGGAGATTTCTGATCAAAAACTGGTTCTGTTTTCTGATTTTCAGTTTGGGTTTGGAGGTGAAATAACTGCACAGAAGTCAGTATCGTATCACCAAGTCAACTTTTCTTTACTTGTGCACAGTACACTGGCTGTGACCAGCCAGCTCAGAGTCAGTTCCTGAATCACCTGTTTATATTTTATTTTATGAAACAGAACAAAATATTAACAATTGACAATAAACAAAAAGCAGCAGTTCACAAAAGCTACTATTTACAGGGGAAGGGACAGCAAGGCCAAACCCCATCATCCAGTGAGTGAACAGGGAAATGAGGGTGAACCACAGATCCCAACTTCAGTCATCAAAAAGGAAACAATAACAAACAGACAAGACAGTCCAGTCCAATGAAAAACTGTGCATAGAACACAACAACCTCCTCCCCTCCTCTCCCCTGTCCCCAGGAAACCACTTGTCCCTTCCACATTCCAGCCACACAAAGGTTGCCCGCCCCAATGCTCCTTCCCACTCTTGGTCCGTCCTATACCCCTTCCAGTTTCTTGGTCCACTCCTATGCACCATCTGGTTCTCACCCATACTGACACACCTTCCAGCCACCTCTAGGAGAGCCTGTCCCCCTCCCTGGGATGACAGCACTCAGGGCAGCCCATACCTTCCAGCCTTCAACTACGCAACTTTTGGCTCTTGGCTGCCCTGACACCTTCTGGCCACTTCTAGGACAGCCAGATTACTCCTTTCTCAGCACAGCAATGCTCAGAATGGCCTTACCACCTTCCAGCTCTCAGGGTGACAGCTGTCCAGATGACCTATAAGCCTCTCAGCTCACAGTAAGGCCTGTCAGACCCAGGGACACAAGATACTGTGCAGGTGATAACCCAACAAGCAACAAGACAGAGTCAATTACCAAAAACAGAGTCCATTACCAGAAACAATTCTCTTCAGAATGCAGAGTCCATTACCAGGAACAGAGTCCACTCCAGAATGCAGAGTCCACAACCAAAAGCAGAGTCTACCCCAGTGTGCAGAGTCCACTCCTGAAGACAGCAAATGAACACTGCACAGCACACACACAGTGTTCAGTCTCCAGAGAGGCCTGGTCCATCCAGAGGACCAGGCCCACTCATAGGAATACAGTTCATTGTAAAGGTGCAATTAACTCACAGGGGCCTAGTCCATTCTCAAAGGCAGAGTCCACTCCTGAAGCCAGAACTCACTCCAGCATGCATCAAATGCTCACCTCCCAACACACACAGTTATTCAGTCTTTACAGAGGCCTAGTCTACCCACAGAGGGTCAGGTCTACCCATAGAGGAACAGTTCATCTGGAAAGGTGCAGTTGACTCACAGGGACTCAGACCAAACACCAAGTAAAAACATGCAAAGAAGAAAGAAAACCAGAGGGCAAAGGCTAAGCCCTGCCACAAAATCAGCATTGTCTTTTTCTCAAGATAAAACAGAAAAAGAGTAACACATCAGCTGCAACTAGCCAGTGAAACAACAGCGCTCTCATGAGAACTGAATTACATCTGTAACACATTGACTGTGAAGATCAGCTAGTTCAGAAATCAGTCTTCAAAAAATATGAATACCAATAACAAACTGGCTGTGCAGATCAGCCAGTTCAGGAATCAGGTCTCCCAAAACCAACAGCAATACACACTGGCTGTGGCCAACCAGCTCAGAGTCAGTCCCTGAAGTGAGGGAATTCTGGATCCCCTGTTTATTTTATTTTTTATTTTTTTTCTTTGTGTGCAGAACACTTCCCTTTTTTTTTACCTAAGTGCGGTAGTGCTTATTTTTTCCCCAGCACCCATGGTGTGTGTGTGCAGGTGTGAGACACAGTGAAAGACACAAAGTGCACGAATCTTTATTCAAATGCCACTACCAGGAAGATAGGAAAACACCCGGGTGGCCAGTGACAAACACTGCCCTTCACATCAAAGGGCAGTGCTGTGTGATCAAAACAGTGAAGGGGAGGGTAGGGACTAAATCAAAATAGAGTTGGAGGGAGAAATAATGCACTCCACACCCTGCGGCGCCCACCTCTCCCCTGTTTATATCTCTCAGCAAGGGCTCCCTGATTAGCCAGGTTAATAAACCCAATCAAAAATCTCATAGTCAATAAGATCCACCTAACTCTAATAACTACAACCCACCTCCCCAAGTCAGGGGATGTAGGCCTTGTCTGTCTCTGGTAGCTTCGGCTGGGATGATTTTGCCCCAGGTCTGGTTCCTCTGACTCAGACTCAGACATGGGCAGCATGTACTGGACCATAGCCCCTCTCTTGTGTCTGGAACATCTCAAGAAAGTTTCCTCCTCTTCTATCCGAGGTAAAAGCATCAATGCCACATCCATCTCAGGTTCAAAGTTCCCTTAACTTCAGACGAAGGGGGAGATCCCATGGTTTTTAGCAGGTCTTCTGGCTGTTTTGAGGGGCCAGGTATGTTTTGCTCCTGCACCATTTGTGAGGTAGCAGCTTAAAGTGATCCACTTTTGTTCAGGACTGCCTCACCACCTGAACTGTGTATGGCACAGGACCTGACCTCGCTTCATACCCATGCAGAGCCATTTCCATGGTTCCGGCACCAAACTTCGTCCCCTGAAGTAAACTGTCTGTCATATGTAGAGAAGGTATGTGGCTGGCATTGAAATTCCTTTTACTATTTCAGCCTGCTCACCAATGCAGCTATGTTGGCATCCAATCCATGTATTGCCAACATCTTCATTTTGGAAACCTCTGGATGAACCTGCTGGGGTTCAGCCATTATCTGGCAGCAACCTTTACTCGGGACAATCACTCTTGCTCACCATAGTTTTAGTCTGTCCTCTACGGTGATTGGTCTTTCTGGGACCAGAAATATTTCAATCCTGTTTGTGATGGCCCTTCTGTTTCCCCAGCTGTTTTAGTTTTGCCAGGACTGGGACATCTTGTGTCCACAGTCAGATATTGGTAGTGGCGAACAGAAGGATATCCAGAAAGTTTAAAACGAGAATGGACTCTTCCAGGGGAGGCACTACCAGTGGAATATCTGCCAGTGGGAAGTGGCTCAAGGCATCTGCATTAGCCACTTGGTTTCCTGGATAACATTCCAACTTCTCATTGAACGCACTGAAGATAAGGGCCCTCTGCTGAATTTGATCAGAAGCTATGGAAGGTATCACCTTGACTTCCTTCAGTAGCCCTAGTAGGGATTTGTGTTCCATTAATACAAATACATGTCCATAAAGGTAACGGTGGAAAGTTTTCATACCAAAGATGACCACCAAACCTTTCTTCTCTATCTAGGTGTATTTGTTTTTAGGAAACATATGCTGTTGGGCATTCCTCTCTGTCGGGCCACCGGTGATCCAACACTACGCCAGTATCACACGGGGAGGCATGGCGTTTCAAGACCACATCTCGCTTCAGAATGTAGTGGGCCAACACCTTAGCTGACAATAGCTGCTTTTGTCTCTAAACACTAGTTCTTGACTATGCAACCATTTCCAAGGATGACCCTTTTTCAATAACAGGGGTAAGGGTATTAAGATGGAGGCCAGGTTATCTATGAATTTCACGCAATGATTCACTAACTCAAGGAAAGAACTAACTGCCAGTTCAGAGGTGGGAGCCAAGGCACCTTTGATCACCTTCCAATGGGTGTAACCTTGTTTTGTTGACTCTTTAATCCAAGTGGAACATATATGTTTCCCTTCTACAGTACAAGCCTGTCCGGGAGAACCATTTAAGCACTATGTCCAAGTTCTCCAAATGCTCTTTATTGGTCTTCCGTTTATTACCTCATAACCAGATAAATAGAAACCTGGGGCAGAGTTTGTAAAATGTTCTCCATGGTTCACTGGAAAAGGACACTGTTGATGATACCCCAAATGGTAATCTCATACATTGGCACAAACACTTATGGTCAGTAATTGTGGCTTACTTCTGGGAGTCCTCACCTAACTGCAATAGCAGGTATGCATGGCTCATTTCCAGCTTTGTGAAGGACAGAACTCCCCTCACCCCCACACCGCAGCCAGCTTTGCATATAAGTCCTCTATGCAAGAGATTATGCATTTATCCAGCTGTGAGAAGCAGTTTACCGTTTGCTTAAAATTTCCACAAAGGTGAACTGAGCTGTCAGGCTGCGCAATCACTCTGACCAGTGCTGCCTATTCCACAAGTTGCACTGGTTTCATGATTCCTTCGCCTTCCAGCCTCTTGATTTCTACCTCTACTTCTGCCTGCAAGGCAAATGGCACTGGGTGGGCCTTGCAAAATTGCAGAATTGTTCCCTGGTCAACATTTACAGTGGCTTTGGCCCCTTTGATACTCCCGAGCACTTCCTGAAAACTTCCTGGGCATTTCGTTAGGACTTCACTGACACAGCCATTTTCTAATTGAAAAATGTTGGACCAATCAAGGTGAATCTTTCTCAACCATTCTGCTCCTCAAAAGCTTCCACTTGAACCTGTTACCACCATCACTGGTAACTGCACCAACTATTTCACATAGGAGACCAGAACAAAAGTCATACTCTTAGCTACATATTGACTGTGCATGGCCAGTCAGCTTAGGATCAGTCCCTGAGGTGAGGAGATTCTTAATTCCATGTTTTTTAAAATTTTATTAAACAGTATAAAATACAATTGACAATATACAGAAAACAGCAGTTCATAAAAAAAACCACAACATACAGGGGAAGGGGCAGCAAAGCAAAACCCCAAACCCCACTGTACAACCAGTTTTCAGGGAAATGAGGTCAAACCTCAAAAGTCCCACTTTCAGTCAAAGGTAACAGTAACAAACACAAACAAGACAGTGCAATTAAATAAGAAACAGTGCATAGAACATAGACCCAATTCCTTGTTTATATTGGCTATCCAGGGCTTAGAGATTAGCCCAAGTTAACAACCCCAATCAAGGATCTCATAGCCAATAAAATCCAACTGGTTTGAATCACTACAGAGGAGTTAATGTAGGCTGCAATAGAGGTGCAATACAGATGAGAACAAAGGAGAAGAACAAAGAAAATTTACAGCCTAGGAACAGGCCTTTCAGCGCTCCAAGCCTGAGCCGATCCAAATCCATTGTCTAAACCTACTGCCCAATTCTTAAGCATCTGTATCCCTCTGCTCCCCACCTACTCATGCATCTGTCCAGACACACCTTAAATGAATTTACCGTGCCTGCCTCTACTACCTCTGCTGGCAACACATTCCAGGTACCTACCACCTTTTGTGTAAAGTATTTTCCACATGTATCCCCCTTAAACTTTTCACCTCTCACCCTGACCGCATGATCTCTCGTTATTGAATCCCTCATTCTGGGAAAAACCTTATGTCTATCCAACCTGTCTGTACCCTTCATGATTTTATAAACCTCAATCAAGTCCCCCCTCAATCTCCTTTTTTCTAATGAAAACAATCCTGACCTAGTCAACCTCTCTTCATAGCTAGTACCTTCCATACCAGGCAACATCCTCAGAAACCTTCTCTGCACCCTCTCCAAAGCGTCCACATCCTTTTGGTAATGTGGTGACCAGAACTGTACACAGTATTCTAAATGCGGCCGAACCAATGTCTTGTACAATTTTAACATGACCTGCCAACTCTTATACTCAATACCTCATTGGATGAAGGCGAGCATATCATATGCCTTCTTGACCACTCTATCCAGCTCAGCAGCCAACTTCAGGGTATAATGGACCTGAGCTCCCAGATCTCTCTGCTCATCAACATTTCCCAAGGCTTTTCTGTTTACAGTATAGTTCGCTCTACAATTAGACTTCCCAAAATACATCACCTCACATTTGCCTGGACTGAACCCCACCTGCCACTTCTCGGCCCAACTGTCTAGTCTATCTATATTCACCTGTATTCTTTGACAGTCCCCTCTACTTTCTGCTACTCCACCAATCTTCGTGTCATCTGCAAACCTCCTGATCAGACCAACTATGCCCTCTTCCAAATCATTTCTGTCTATCACAAACAACAGTAGCCCCATCACTGATCCCTGTGGAAAACCACTGATCACCTTTCTCCATTTTGAGAAACTCCCTTCAACTACTACTCTCTGTCTCCTGTTGCTCAACCAGTTCTTTATCTACCTAGCTAGAACACCATGCACACCATGTGACTTCATTTGCTCCATTGGTTTACCATGGGGAACCTTATCAAACACCTTACTAAAGTCCATGTATTTATCATCTACAGTCCTTCCTTCATCTATCAACTTGGTCACTAAGGCACAACCTCCCCCGCACAAAACCATGTTACCTATCACTGATAAGCCCATTCTTTTCCAAATATAAGTAGATTTTATCCCTCAGTACCTTCTCCAGCAGCTTTCCTACCACTGACATCAGGCTCACTGGTCTGTAGTTACCTGGAATATCCCTACCATCCTTCTTGTACGGGGGAAAAGATGAGCAACCCTCCAGTACTCTGGCACTTCACCTGTGTTTAAGAATGCTACAAAGATATCAGTCAGGGCCCTAGATATTTCCTCTCTCACCTTCCTATGCAACCTAGGATAGATCCCATCCGGTCCTGGGGATTTGTCCACCTTAATATCCTTTACCCTACCCAACAATGAGGCTGTTGGGTGACACTTGGATAGGCAATGAATTTGACCCCAGAAGGTACCAAAATGCCTGGGAAAACTAAATTATAGTAGTGACCAATCAGAGCACAGGTGTCCCTGCAAAGAATCTCTAAGTCGTCTTCCAATGACCGGTAGGTTCTCTCCTGTATATGGTGCTGACAGGCTCACTAGTGAGCCTAAAATCAGCAAACATGTGAGAGAAAAAGACTGTGGTTGGAGGAACAGTTAGTAAGTCGTGCCAATGAGGGAGTCATTGGTATAGCTGAAGCTGCCTTTTATCATGGACTGTGCCTTTTCTGAGAGCTGGATATGTGCCTTTTGCCAGGGGCAATCTTTAGCTGAAGAATCAAAGTGTTGAAGAGGTATCTGAAGCGGTTGTTGAAGGAGGTGACTACAAGATGGATGGAGGTGATGAATCATCAACTCATAGAATCCTTAAGGTGTGGAAAGAGGCCATTAACCCATTAGAGTTTGCAGCAACCTTCCAAACAGTATCCCACCCACACCCTGACCCTGACCCCTACCCTATTCCAGTAACCCCACATTTTATTATGGCCAACCCAGCTAGCTTGCACATACTTGGACACTACGGAAAACTTACCATGGCCAGTCCACCTAACCTGCGCATGTGTAGAGTGATGAGGAAGCTGCAAGGAGCTGGGAAGACATGGAAGCTACAAGCAGGGGTGGGAAGAATAGAAAGTTTTAAGAAGAATGGGGAAGTAGCAGAAGCTACTTGGGCGGCACGGTGGCACAGTGGTTAGCACTGCTGCCTCACAGCGCCAGAGACCCGGGTTCAATTCCTGACTCAGGCGACTGACTGTGTGAAGTTTGCATGTTCTCCCCGTGTCTGCGTGGGTTTCCTCCGGGTGCTCCGGTTTCCTCCCACTGTCCAAAGATGTGCAGGTCAGGTGAATTGGTCATGCTAAATTGCCCGTAGTGTTAGATAAGGGGTAAATGTAGGGGTATGGGTGGGTTGCGCTTCGGCGGGCGGTGTGGACTTGTTGGGCCGAAGGGCCTGTTTCCACACTGTAATGTAATCTAATCTAAAAGCTGCAAGTGATCAGTATGGTTTGAAAAGGAGGATGCTGCAAGAGGGATTTGGAGGAGAGGGAAGATGCAAGTAACTGAAGGGAGAGGGACATTGTAAAGCTGAGAGAAGTGTTAAATCGAGAAACAGAGGAATTCTTAGCTAACCAGAAGCCATAAAAACCTGTCACAGGGATAATTAATTCATTGCAAATTATTATGGATTATCTAGATTAAACTTGCATAATGGGTGGCACAGTGACTCAAGTGGTTAGCACCACTGCCTCACAGTACCAGGGACCCAGGTTCAATTCCACCCTCAGGCTTTTATCTGTTTTGAGTTTGCACATTCTCCCCGTGTGTGCATTGGTTTCTTTCAGGTTCACTGGTTTCCAAACATAGTCCAAAGATGTGCAATGTTAAATTGCTGATAGAGTCCCTCGTCCCACCTCATCCCAGTTCCAACCTCCCAACTTGCCACCGCCCTCTTAAACGATCCAACCTGTCCATCCTCCTTTCTATCTGTCTGCTGCACCCTCCTCTCCGATCTATCACTTTCACCCCCATCTTCATCTACCTATCGCATTACCAGCTACTGTACCCCCAGCTTCCCCCCCCGACATTTATCTCAGCCCCCTTGATCCACAAGCCTCATTTCTGATGAAGGGCTTGTGTCTGAAATGTTATGCTCCTTGGATGCTGCATGACCAGCTGTGCTTTTCCAGCACCACACTCTTTGACTCCAGGAATATGAATAGTTTGATTAGACACTGGGATGCTCTTTGGAGGGTCTGTGAGTACTCAATGGGTTGAATGGTCTGCTTCCATACTGTAGGAATTCAATGATTCTAAGTTCAATGTGTGGGAAAATGCAGTTGATGCTCTTGCAATGAGCCGTGAAAGAAAGCCTCTGTCCTGCCAAAAATCCCTACACAGATCATTTTCCATTTATGTGGGCTGGGTTTAGGGAAGTTCTGGGCTTCATACATGCACATTTCCTCAAGACAGCTGGCCACTGAATTCCAATCTTGAATTGTCCTCTGCCAGGAACTTGGAATGTGGTTAGAACATTTCCTGGGGACCTGAAACAGCTATGAAACTTGTCGGGAAGGTATATGGATCAATGAATATGAAAGTTTACAATCGGGAGTTCTAGCCCACTTAACTGAGTGTCAGAGCCTGTGGGGGCGGTGCACAGAGTTGTGAGTGTACAAACTTTACAGCTAAAAAATTGGGCCCGTTAACCTGGGAGTCAGAGCATGTGGGGATGTGATTAGGCAGTGGTCAAGGTACACATTGGTACCAATGAAATTTATAGGATGAAAGGTAAAGCCATGCCCCAACAATTCAAGGAGCTAGGTCATAGATTAAGAAGCAGGACCTTGAAGGTGGCAGGACAGGTGGTTAAGAAGGCATATGGGTGCACGTCTTTATCAGATGTGGCAAGGACTATAAGATGAGGGAGATTATGTTGGAGCGGTACGGAACTTTGTTTAGACCACTGCTGGACTATTGTGCATAATTCTGGTCACCATGCCGGAAAAAGGATGTGATTGCATTGGAGGGGTACAAAGGAGATTCACCAGGATGCTATTTGGGTTGGAGCATTTCAGCTATGAACGGAGGCTGGATAAGTTTGGGGCAAAAACAAGTAACTGCAGTCCGGGAAATTAAAAAACAGAAATGGTTATAAAAACTCAACAGGGTTGGCAGCATTTCTGGAGAGAAAGTAGAATTGACATTTTGGGTCCAGTGATCTTTTTTCAGAATATTCTGGAAAAGCTTGGGTTGTTTTCTTTGGAGCAGAGAAGGTTCGGGGGAAACTGACAGATTATGAGAGACGTAGGCAGGGTGAATAGAAAACAGCTGTTCCCCTTAGTTGAAGGATCAATAACAAGACAACATAATTTTAAAGTGAAAGGCATGAGGTTTTAGTGGGAATTTGAGGAAAACATTTTTCATCCACAGTAGTCTGGAATACACTGACTGGGAGATTACTTGAGGTGGGAAACCTCACAACCTTTAATAATCACTTGAATGAGCATTGAATTGTCACAACAGTCAAGGCCTAGTGTGGGAAAATGGGACACATATAGGCAGTGGTGCAGTTTTCATGGTACAGAACTCAATGGGACAAAGGGCCTCTTACGCACTTAATCATTCTTTGATTCTGCTTCAGTGAATTGATTTGGACTGTCAGGCTACCACTTTGGAGAGGTGCAATATCACTGCGGATATGGTCCCAGCACACCTTGATGACAGTGGTAATTTGCCATTTGGGATTCACGAAAAGTACACAAGCATGTGCGTAAAAAGTGGATAAGCCCATTGTGATTGTCAAAGCTGCCAAAAATGCATCAAAGCTGTCAGCGACTTTGACAAAAGCTGTTTAATTTCATTAGAGGTTAATTGAAAAAATTTCAACAATTTGAATTTTTTTAAGTCTATGTTACTAATCATGGCTTCATAAATAGATGTATACCTTTATCTTATTTCTGCATGGCTCCTGAGGTTTGCCCATGGTGGATACATTGACATGCTCAGCTATGGGTTTCATGAGTTGGAATTGAGTTGGCAGAGGGGCTAAAAGGGCCAGGGTGATGTGCACAAGGCCACAGATTGTCAGAGGAGGTTTCAGGTGACTTTAGGGATGGGTAGAGGGCTATATGGTTATGAGGGGCCATAGAGTTTGGGTAAAGGACATTAGTGGCAGGGGATGTTTGATATCCATGGCATGGTATTGATGTAATGAACTGGCATGGGTTATCATTGATAGGATGTGTGATCTATGGGATGGAGTAAGACATTTTGGGGTATGGGCCAGAGTAATATTTTTTAGTTTACTTATTAAACTGCAGTACAGCACCAGTGCTGGGAGGCAGGACTTGCACCCACTTGCATCTGCAGCTTCCATTCTTGGTTGCCCAGCTTACATCCCATGGATCTCTGCTGCTTTGAGACAAAAATCTAGCTTTCCTTGGTACCTTTTACTGGTTTCAGATTATATTGCAGGGAAATGTAGCATTTCTGCACTCGCAACCCTGGAATAAAAATTGGTAACTGTCAATTATTAAAATTAAATCTGAAATTGAGATCTGAGAATGTTATAGAAGAAAATAGCACAGTACAGGCCCTTCAGCCCTCGATGTTGCGCCGATCCAAGCCCACCTAACCTACACTAGCCCACTATCCTCCATATGCCTATCCAATGCCCGCTTAAATGCCCATAATGAGGGAGAGTCCACCACTGCTACTGGCAGGGCATTCCATGAACTCACGACTCGCTGAGTAAAGAACCTACCCCTAACATCTGTCCTATACCTACCCCCCCTTAATTTAAAGCTATGCCCCCTTGTAATAGCTGACTCCATACTTGGAAAAAGATTCTCACTGTCAACCCTATCTAAACCCCTAATCATCTTGTTCACCTCTATCAAGTCACCCCTAAACCTTCTTTTCTCCAATGAAAACAACCCCAAGTGCCTCAGCCTTTCCTCATACGATCTTCCTACCATACCAGGCAACATCCTGGTAAACCTCCTCTGCACCCATTCCAGTGCCTCCACATCCTTCCGATAGTATGGGGACCAAAACTGCACACAATACTCCAGATGTGGCCGCACCAGAGTCTTATACAACTGCAACATGACCTCAGGACTCCGGAACTCCATTCCTCTACCAATAAAAGCCAGTACGCCATATGCCTTCTTCACCGCACTATTTACCTGGGTGGCAACTTTCAAAGATCTGTGTACATGGACAACAAGATCCCTCTGCTCATCCACACTACCAAGTATCCGACCATTAGCCCAGTAGCCCATCTTTTTGTTACTCTTACCAAAGTGAATCACTTCACACTTAGCTACATTGAACTCCATTTGCCACCTTTCTGCCCAGCTCTGCAGCTTATTTATATCCCGCTGTAACCTGCCACATCCTTCCTCACTGTCTACAACTCCTCCTACAACAATAATGTTCTAACTACCTGGATACAATATTCTAGTTTGGTGCATGTACACTAATCCTTTTCTTCAGTATTTACGAATGAGAGGAACCGTATTGTTGAAGAGGAGAGTGTAAAACGGACTGGTAAGCTAGAGGAGATACATGTTAGGAAGGAAGATGTGTTGGACATTTTGAACAACTTGAGGATAGACAAGTCCCCCGGGCCTGATGGGATATATCCTAGGATTATGTGGGAAGCAAGAGAGGAAATTGCAGTACCGTTGGCAATGATCTTTTCATCTTCACTGTCAACAGGGGTGGTAACAGGGGACTGGAGAGTGGCGAATGTTGTGCCCCTGTTCAAAAAAGGGAATAGGGATAACCCCAGGAATTACAGGCCAGTTAGTCTTACTTCGGTGGTAAGCAAAGTAATGGAAAGGGTACTGAGGGATAGGATTTATGAGTATCTGGAAAGGCACTGCTTGATTAGGGACAGCCAGCACGGATTTGAGAAGGGTAGGTCTTGCCTTACAAGTCTGATTGAATTCTTTGAGGAGGTGACCAAGCATGTGGATGAGGGTAGAGCAGTGGATGTAGTATACATGGATTTTAGTAAGGCATTTGATAAGGTTCCCCATGGTAGGCTTATGCGGAAAGTCAGGAGGCATGGGATAGAGGGAAATTTGGCCAGTTGGATAGAAAACTGGCTAACCGGTCGAAGTCAGAGAGTGGTGGTAGATGGTAAATATTCAGCCTGGAGCCCAGTTACAAGTGGAGTTCCGCAGGGATCAGTTCTGGGTCCTCTGCTGTTCGTAATTTTTATTAATGACTTGGATGAGGGAGTCGAAGGGTGGGTCAGTAAATTTGCAGATGATCGAAGATTGGTGGAGTTGTGGATAGTGAGGAGGGCTGTTGTCGGCTGCAAAGGGACTTGGATATGATGCAGAGCTGGGCTGAGGAGTGGCAGATGGAGTTCAACCCTGCCAAGTGTGAGGTTGTCCATTTTGGAAGGACAAATAAGAATGCGGAATACAGGGTTAACGGTAGGGTTCTTAGTGAGGTGGAGGAACAGAGGGATCTTGGGGTCTATGTTCATAGGTCTTTGAAAGTTGCCACTCAGGTGGATAGAGCTTGTAAGAAGGCCTATGGTGTATTAGCATTCATTAGCAGAGGGATTGAATTCAAGAGTCGTGAAGTGATATTGCAACTGTACAGGACTTTGGTTAGGCCACATTTGGAGTACTGTGTGCAGTTCTGGTCGCCTCACTTTAGGAAAGATGTGGAAGCTTTGGAGAGGGTGCAGAGAAGATTTACCAGGATGTTGCCTGGAATGGAGAATAGGTCGTACGAGGATAGGTTGAGAGTGCTAGGCCTTTTCTCATTGGAACTGCGAAGGATGAGGGGTGACTTGATAGAGGTTTATAAGATGATCAGAGGAATAGATAGAGTAGACAGTCAGAAACTTTTTCCCCGGGTACAACAGAGTGTTACAAGGGGACATAAATTTAAGGTGAAGGGTGGAAGGTATAGGGGAGATGTCAGGGGTAGGTTCTTTACCCAGAGAGTGGTGGGGGCATGGAATGCGCTGACTGTGGGAGTGGTAGAGTCAGAATCTTTGGTGACCTTTAAGCGGCAATTGGATAGGTACATGGACAGGTGCTTAAGCTAGGACAAATGTTCGGCACAACATCGTGGGCCGAAGGGCCTGTTCTGTGCTGTATTGTTCTATGTTCTACGTTTATTGTTAATACAAATTCATTGGCTGTGACTCACCAATATGTGGGAGGTGTGTTTAGGGTGATGGAATGTGAGCCAGTTATTTTGAAAAAAAAAACTCTCATCAATATCCATCTGTATCCAGTGTCTAGGAAATTAATGTTTTGTTTGTGTTTCACATATCTGCATAGATAAAATGCTAAATGACTTGCCCAGTAAAGATTGAATATCTGTTTGAAGCATCACCAACCTCATTTTGTGGCTTTTTCTGAAGATATATTCATGACGTCATTACCATGTCCTGAATTTGATTGATCAGTCTTTGCCATGGCAGAGCTGTCTCTTTCTCTTTCAGGTTTTGTTATTCGACATTTATCATCATCTACTGGAGAGACCTCCCAGACATCACCATTTTTCGTTTCTGCAAACTATAAACAAATTTAAATATAACACAGGAGCTAGTTGAAAAATGAGGTTAATACTGATCAAAGTAAATTTTAATTGCAAGGCTGTGTGGTAGATTTTGACAAGCTGACATTGCCAATAGCATACCTGACACATTTTGTGGGTGGGTCTCATTAAACATGTATGTGGCAAGCATCATACATTTAAGTTCTATAGATGGAATTAAAAATGTCTCAATTTTTTAAACTCTGAACTTTTACATTTTTTTCAGCCATTTTTATAATGTTCTTTGTACATTACTGTAATTTCCTCTCAGATTTTAAAAGAGAACATATGAAATTGATCTGCAATACCAATTAAATAAAATGTACCGTAACACAAATTATTATGTAGAGTACAGAATAGAACTGAAGTCCATGTACACAACATCAACTGCTCTTGATGAATCCATGTTGACTATTTCCAATCAAATTGATGCTTGCTAAATGATTATAAATCCTACTTCTTATAATCCTTTCCAAAACGTTTCCTACAACAAACACAATTATATTCAAGATAATTCTTAAAAAAGCCTCATTGATATAAATTTTAGAAGAATCACCTATACATCTGGAGCAAACTTACAGTTGACATTGTGGGAAGCTAAGTAAGTGATTGTTGAGCTCCTTGCTGAGATATTTGTATCATCGATAGCTACAGGTGAGATGCCAGAAGACTGGAGGTTCGCTAACATAGTGCTACTATTTAAGAAAGGTGGTAAGGAAAAGTCCATCAGGAAGTGGTAAGCACATGGTATCCTCAAGACAGATTGCCTGTCCTTTAGTTAGTTCCTTAATGTATTGGTCCAGAAAACCATCCCTATACAATGCATGAAGTCCTCTTTTACATCCTAAAAATGGTCTATCCCATCCTTCGTTATCTACCCTGTCTAGTCAAAGAACAAAGAACAAAGAAAATTTACAGCCCATGAACAGGCCCTTTGGCCCACCAAGCCTGAGCCAATCCAAATGTACTGTCTAAACCTGTCGGTCAATTCCTATGCATCAGTATTCCTCTACTCCCCACCTACTCATGCATTTATCCAGACACATCTTAAATGAATTTACCGTGCCTGCCCCTACCACCTCTGCTGACAACGTGTTCCAAACACCCACCACCCTCTGTGTGAAGTATTTGCCGCATGTATCCCCCTTAAACTTTCCACCTCTCACCTTGAAAGCATGGCCTCTCGTTATTGAATCCTTCATCCTGGGAAAAAGCTTGTCTCTATCCACCCTGTCTATACCCTTCATGATTTTATAAACCTCTATCAGGTCCCCCCTCAATCTCCTTTATTCTAATGAAAATAAACCTAACCTACTCAACCTTTCTTCATAGCTAGCACCTTCCATACCAGGCAACATCCTCATAAACCTTCTCTGCACCCTTTCCAAAGCGTCCACATCCTTTTGGTAATGTGGCGACCAGAACTGTACACAGTATTCTAAATGCAGCTAAACCAATGTCTTGTACAATTTTAACATGATTTGCCAACAATACCCCGTCCAATGAAGGCAAGCATACTGTATGCCTTCTTGATCCCTCTATCCACCTGTGCAGCAACCTTCAAGGTACAATGAACCTGCACTCCCAGATCTCTCTGCCCATCAACTTTTCCCAAGGCTCTTCTTTTCATTGCATAATTCGCTCTAGAATTAGTCTTGTCTAAATGCATCACCTCACATTTGTCTGGATTGAAATCCATCTGCCACTTTTCCGCCCAACTCTCCAGTCTATCTATATCCTCCTGTATTCTCTGACAGTCCGCTCTACTTTCTGCTACTCCATCAATCTTCGTGTCATCTGCAAACTTGCTGATCATACCAACAGTGCCCTCTTCCAGATCATTTATGTATATTACAAACAACAGTGCCCCCAACACTGAAGCCTGTGGAACACCACTGATCACCTTTCTCCACTTCGAGAAACTCCCTTCAACTACTACTCTCTGTCTCCTGCTGCTCAACCAGTTCTTTATCCACCTAGCTAGAACACCCTGCATACCATATGACTTCACTTTCTCCATTAGTCTACCATGGGGAACCTTATCAAACGCCTTACTAAAGTCCATGTATATGACAACAACAGCCCTTCCTTCATCTATCAACTTGGTCACTTTCTCGAAGAACTCTATTAAGTTGGTAAGGCACAAAACCATATTGCCTATCAGTGATAAGCCCAATCTTTTCTAAATATAAATAGATCCTATCCCTCAGTACCTTCTCCAGCAACTTTCCCACCACCGATGTCGGCCTCACTGCTCTGTAGTTACCCGGAACATCCCTGCTACTCTTCTTGTACAGGGAGACAACATAAGCAACCCTCCAGTCCTCTGGCACCACACCTGTATTTAAGGATGCCCCAAAAATATCTGTCAGGGCCCCAGCTATTTCCTCTCTCACCTCCCTCAGCAACCTGGGATAAATCCCATTCAGTCCTGGGGATTTGTCCACCTCAATAATCTCTACCCAACACATCTTCCCTACTTATGTCAACGTGATCCAGACTAATCAAACTTTTATCTCTAATCTCAACATTCATCATGTTCCTCTCCTCAGTGAACACTGATGCAAAGTAATCATTCAGAATCTCACCCATTCGCTCAGATTTGACACACAGCCTTCCTTCCTTATCCTTTAGTGGACCAATCCTTTCTCTAGTTACCGACTTGCTCCTAATATAAAAATAAAATGCTTTGGGATTCTCCTTAATTCTGCTCACTAAAGCTATTTCATGACCCCTTTTAGCCCGCTTGATTCCTCGTTTAAGACTGTCCTACTCTTCCGATATTCTTCCATGGCCTGCTCTGTTCTTAGCTGTCTCGACCTTATGTACGCTTCCCTTTTCCTCTTGGCTAGTCGTACAATTTCTCCTGTTATCCACGGTTCACAAATCTTGCCCTTCCTATCCTTTGCCTTCAACGGGACATGCGTATCTTGCACTATCTTTAACCCATCTTTGAAAGCCTCCCAAATCTCAAATGTGGACTTCCCTTCAAATAGCTGTGTCCAATCCACATTTCCAAGCTCCTGCCTAATTTTGATATAATTGGCCTTGGCCCAGTTTAGTACTCTTCCCTTAGGACCACTCTCTTCTTTATCTACGAGTATTCTAAAACTTGCAGAATTGTGGTCACTGTTCCCAAAGAAACCCCCTACCGCAATTTCTACCACCTGTCCTGGCTCGTTCCCCAGTACCAGGTCCCATATGGCCCCTTCCCTCGTTGGACTATTGACATACTGCTCTAGAAAACACTCCTGGACGCTTCTTACAAATTCTACCCCATCCAGAAGTTTTGACGTTAAGTGTATCCCAGTCAGTGTTGGGAAAATTAAAATCTCCCATCACCATTACCCTATTGCCTCTACATCTTTTCATAATCTGTTTACCTATTTGTTCTTCTACCTCATGCTTACTGTTGGGAGTCCTGTAATACAGCCCCAACAGTGTGACTGCACCTTTCTTATTTCTCAGCTCCACCCATAATACCTCACTACCCAAGACCTCCATAGTGTGCTCCTTTAGCACAGCCGTGATATCATCCTTGACCAGCAATGCAACTCCAACCCCCCTTTTACTTCCCTCCCTGTCTGAAGGGTCTATATCCTGGAACATTTAATTGGCAATCATTATGCTCTTCCTTCAACCAAGTCTCTGTGATTGCAATAACATCATACTCCCAGGCACCAATCCAAGCCCTAAGTTCATCTGCCTTACACACTATACTCCTTGCATTAAAGTAGATGCATTTCATGCCACCAGTTTTTTTGCGCTCGTTGGAGGCTGAGGGGTGACCTTATAGAGGTTTAGAAAATTACGAGGGGTATGGATAGGATAAATAGACAAAGTCTTTTCCCTGGGGTCGGGGAGTCCAGAACTAGAGGGCATAGGTTTAGGGTGAGAGGGGAAAGATATTAAAGAGACCTAAGGGCAAACCTTTCACGCAGAGGGTGGTACGTGTATGGAATGAGCTGCCAGAGGGTGTAGTGGAGCCTGGTACAATTGCAACATTTAAAAGACATTTGGATGGGTATATGAATAGGAAGGGTTTGGAGGGATATTGGCCGGATGCTGGCAGGTGGGACTAGATTGGGTTGGGATATCTGGTCGACATGACGGGTTGGACCGAAGGGTCTGTTTCCATGCTGGACATCTCTATGACTCTGTCTATGACTCTATAAATTGGGAGAGGGGAGCATGCAGCAGGACCCGGGTGTCCTTGGGGATCAGTTGCTGAAGATATGCGTATAGGTACAACAGACACTAAAGAAGGCAAATGGTATGTTGGCCTTCATTAGTGAGAGGTTTCAAGTTCAGGAGCAGGGATGTGTTGTTGCAGTTATACAGGGCCTTGGTGAGGTCACACCTGGAATATTGTGTGCAGTTTGCTCTCGTTATCTGAGGAAGGATGCTCTTGCTCTCAAGGGAGTGCAGCCGAAGGTTTCCCAGGCTGATCCCAGGGATGGTGGGACTGATGTGTGAGGAGAGGTCGACTAGGTTAGGATAGTTTTCACTGGAGTTCTGATGAATGAGGGGGGAGCTCAAAGACTTATAAAATTTAACAGGACTAGACAGGGTAGATGCAGACAGGACGTTCCTGATGGCGGGTGCATCCAGAACCAGGGGTCACAGTCTGAGGATTCGGGTAGACCATTTAGGATGGAGATGAGGAGACATTTATTTTTCAACCAAATAGCGGTGAGCCTGTGGAATTCGTTACCGCAGGAAGGAGTTGATGTATTCAAGAGGTGGTGAGATATAGCACTTGGGGTGAATGGGATCAAAGGTTATGGGGAAAAAGCAGGGTTAGGTATTGAGTTGGACAATCAGCCATGATCGTGATGAATGGGGGAGCAGGCTTGAAGGGCTGAATGGCCTCCTCCTGATCCTCAATGTTTATGTTTCTATCAGATGTAGGAGCGGAAGTAGGCCATTTGGCCCATTGAGTCTGCTCTTCCATTTAATGAGATCTGATAAACCTGAAATTCAGTTTCCTGCTATTTCGATTTAAGCCTTGATTCCCACACTGAGTAAAATATCTGTATCTCAGCCTTGAATATGCTTAACAACCCTTGAATAGACTTACAGCCATCTGTAGTTAGTAATTCCCCAGGCTTACTACTCTGAGAGAAAAGAATTGTTCCTCACCTCTGTCATAAAATTGCAACCTCTTATTCTGAGATTACATGCCCTGCTCCTAAACTCCCTCATTGGAGAACAACGTTGCACATCTACCTGGTTAAATCCCCTAAGAATCTTGTTAGTTTCAATAAGGTCACCTCTCATTCTTCTAAACTCCAATGAGTTCAGGCTGAACCTGCTCAACCCCTCCTCAGAAGACAGTTCTTCCTCTGTACTTTGTATTAACCTTCTCTGGACTGTTTCCATGCCAGTATACCTTTCCTGAGATAAGGCAGAGAAAACTGTTCACTGTGTCTGACCAGGGTCTTGTACATTTTTACATATTTCATGTCATATTTTATGGGCAGCACGGTGGTACAGTGGTTAGCACTGCTGTCTCACAGCGCCAGAGACCTGGGTTCAATTCCCGCCTCAGACGACTCTCTGTGTGGCGTTTGCACATTCTCCCCGTGTCTGCGTGGGTTTCCTCCCACAATCCAAAAATGTGCAGGTTAGGTGAATTGGCCATGCTAAATTGCCCGCAGTGTTAGGTGAAGGGGTAAATGTAGGGGAATGGGTCTGGGTGGGTTGCGCTTCGGCAGGTCGGTGTGGACTTGTTGGGCTGAAGGGCCTGTTTCCACACTGTATCTAATCTAATCTAATCTACTCTCTGACTACTCTTCCCCTTCATTAATGCTTTCTTCATAATTCTTACAGTCTCCAGTCTCCACCTCACTGCCTACTTGTTCTGTCTTCTGGTTCCCAGCCCCCTGCCACATTAGTTTAAAAACTCCCCAACAGTAGTAGCAATCCTGTTAGAATTTTGTAGGTTTCAGAAATAAGGTGGGTGAACTTAAGGTGTGGATAGGTACCTGGGACTACGATGTTGTGGCCATCACGGAAACGTGGATAGAAGAGGGACAGGAATGGTTGTTGGAGGTTCCTGGTTACAGATGTTTCAGTAAGATTAGGGAGGGTGGTAAAAAAGGAGGGGGGGGTGGTGTTGCTAATTCGAACTGGTATAACGGCTGCAGAAAGGCAGTTCGAGGGGGATCTGCCTTTGGAGGTAGTATGGGCTGAAGTCAGAAATAGGAAAGGTGCGGTCACCTTGTTGGGTGTTTACTATAGGCCCCCCAATAGCAGCAGAGATGTGGAGAAACAGATTGGGAAACAGATTTTGGAAAGGTGCAGAAGCCACAGGGTAGTAGTCATGGGCGATTTCAACTTCCCAAATATTGATTGGAAGCTCTTTAGATCAAGTGGATTGGACGGGGCGGTGTTTGTGCAGTGTGTCCAGGAAGCTTTTCTAACTCAGTATGTAGATTGACCGACCAGAGGGGAGGCCATATTGGATTTGGAACTCGGTAACGAACCAGGACAAGTGGTGGGCTTATTAGTGGGTGAACATTTTGGTGATGGTGACCACAATTCTGTGACTTTCACCTTGGTTATGGAGAGAGATAGGTGCGTGCAACAGGGTAGGTTTTACAATTGGAGGAAGGGTAAATACGATGCTGTAAGACAGGATCTGAGGAGCATAAGTTGGGAGCATAGACTGTCAGGGAAGGATGTCGTGGAAATGTGGAACTTTTTCAAGCAACAGATACGACATGTCCTTGATATGTATGTACCTGTCAGGCAGGAAAGAGATGGTCGTGTGAGGGAACCTTGGTTGACGAGGGAGGTTGAATGTCTTGTAAAGAGGAAGAAGGAGGCTTACATAAGGTTGAAGAAACAAGGTTCAGACAGAGCGATGGAGGGATACAGGATAGCCAGAAGGGAGCTGAAGAAAGGGATTAGGAGAGCTAAGAGAGGGCATGAAAAATCTTTGGTGGATAGGATCAAGGATAACCCCAAGGCATTTTATGCGTATGTGAGAAACATGAGAATGACGAGAATGAGGGTAGGTCCGATCAAGGACAGTAGTGGGAGACTGTGTATTGAGTCGGAAGAGATAGGAGAGGTCTTCAATGAGTACTTTTCTTCAGTATTTACAAACGAGAGGGACCGTATTGTTGAAGAGGAGAATGTGAAACGGACTGGTAAGTTAGAAGAGATACTTGTTAGGAAGGAAGATGTGTTGGGCATTTTGAACAACTTGAGTATAGACAAGCCCCCCGGGCCTGATGGGATATATCCTAGGATTATGTGGGAAGCAAGAGAGGAAATTGCAGAGCCGTTGGCAATGATCTTTTCATCTTCACTGTCAACAGGGGTGGTACCAGGGGACTGGAGAGTGGCGAATGTTGTGCCCCTGTTCAAAACAGGGAATAGGGATAACCCCAGGAATTACAGGCCAGTTAGTCTTACTTCGGTGGTAGGCAAAGTAATGGAAAAGGTACTGAGGGATAGGATTTATGAGTATCTGGAAAGACACTGCTTGATTAGGGACAGCCAGCACGGATTTGAGAAGGGTAGGTCTTGCCTTACAAGTCTGATTGAATTCTTTGAGGAGGTGACCAAGCATGTGGATGAGGGTAGAGCAGTGGATGTAGTGTACAATAGATTTTAGTAAGGCATTTGATAAGGTTCCCCATGGTAGGCTTATGCGGAAAGTCAGGAGGCATGGGATAGAGGGAAATTTGGCCAGTTGGATAGAAAACTGGCTAACCGGTCGAAGTCAGAGAGTGGTGATAGATGGTAAATATTCAGCCTGGAGCCCAGTTACAAGTGGAGTTCCGCAGGGATCAGTTCTGGGTCCTCTGCTGTTTGTAATTTTTATTAATGACTTGGAAGAGGGAGTCGAAGGGTAGGTCAGTAAATTTGCAGATGATCGAAGATTGGTGGAGTTGTGGATAGTGAGGAGGGCTGTTGTCGGCTGCAAAGAGACTTAGATATGTTCCTGAGCTGGGCTGAGGAGTGGCATATGGAGTTCAACCCTGTCAAGTGTGAGGTTGTCCACTTTGGAAGGACAAATAAGAATGCGGAATAGAGGGTTAACGGTAGGGTTCTTAGCAAGGTGGAGGAGCAGAGGGATCTTAGGGTCTATGTTCATAGATCTTTGAAAGTTGCCACTCAGGTGGATAGAGCTTGTAAGAAGGCCTATGGTGTATTAGCGTTCATTAGCAGAGGGATTGAATTCAAGAGCCCTGAAGTGATGTTGCAGCTGTACAGGACCTTGGTTAGGCCACATTTGGAGTACTGTGTGCAGTTCTGGTCGCCTCACTTTAGGAAAGATGTGGAAGCTTTGGAGAGGGTGCAGAGAAGATTTACCAGGATGTTGCCTGGAATGGAGAATAGGTCGTACGAGGATAGCTTGAGAGTGCTAGGCCTTTTCTCATTGGAACGGCGAAGGATGAGGGGTGACTTGATAGAGGTTTATAAGATGATCAGAGGAATAGATAGAGTAGACAATCAGAAACTTTTTCCCCGGGTACAACAGAGTGTTACAAGGGGACATAAATTTAAGGTGAAGGGTGGAAGGTATAGGGGGGATGTCAGGGGTAGGTTCTTTACCCAGAGAGTGGTGGGGGCATGGAATGCACTGCCTGTGGGAGTGGTAGAGTCAGAATCATTGGCAACCTTTAAGCGGCAATTGGATAGGGACATGGATAGGTGCTTAAGCTAGGACAAATGTCTGGCACAACATTGTGGGCCGAAGGGCCTGTTCTGTGCTGTATTGTTCTATGTTCTATGTTCTATTTCTATGATTCCCCCCTCAACCTTCTGAACTCTAGTGAGGAGAATGCTAACTGATCCAGTCCTCCTCATCCATCGGTTCTGCCACTCAGAAATTAGTCTGGTAAACCTTTGTTGCACTCTCTCAATAGTCAGAACATGCTTCCTCAGATAATGTGGCCAAACCTGCATACAATACTCCAGTGCAGAATCAGCAAGGCTCTGTAAAATTGATGTAAGACATCCATGTTCCTAATCTTGCCTCTTCACCATCTGCTGCACCTTCCTGCTTACATTCAGCAATTGATGTACAAGGACAAGAATGTAACACTGCACTTTCCCAATCTATCACCATTCAATTAATAATTTGCATTACTGTTTTTGCGACAGATGTGGATAGCCTCATAAATTACCACAATATGCTTCATTTGCCACGCATTTGCCCTCTCACTCAACTTGTCCAAATCACACTGAAGGAGATCTGCATGGTGGTAATCAGCAGGAAGTTTCCTTATTCATCTTTGCCCTGACTCCATAAGATGTACCAATTCTGCAGTCAACATTGAGAGTAAGGCAATGTTGGAACAAGAACTATCCAGGGATGATAGGAAAGAATCTGGGACATTGTCTTGAGGTTGATTTGTTGAGCCCCCAGGCTATTGCTTGATTAGTCTGTAGGCCAGCTCTTCCACTTTCGCATAAGCTCCAAGATATTTGTAAGAGGAATAATACAAGGCAGTGTATAACTTTGTCATTTTCAATGCCTTTATGGATAGGTCATGCTGGGCCATCCATTCTTCATCCACTTTCTCATAGCAGTTTGGTACAACTGAGTTGCTTGATATCCGATATGAAACCACAGTGCAGTGTGTCTGGAACCATTTATTAACCAGACCAGCTAAGGACTGCAGATTTTCTTTTCCATAGGATTTTAGAGAACCAGATGAGTTTTCATCACAATAGTTATAATTGCAGGACCTTCAAAGATGGTTATAGTCATCTCTACAATAAGATATGTAGCATGTTTTGGATAGGGGACGTGTTCATGTTAAACCTCTTCCTAGACACAGGCTGTGAGAGCTAATTGTCATGAATAAAGAAAGCCAACCCAAAGCCTATTTGTGTTTATTTATTCATGGAACAAAAGCATCACGGGTAGGCTAGCATTTATTGCCCATCTTTAATCGCCCAGAGGACTGTTAAGAGTCAACCATTTTGCTGTGGGTCTGGAGTCACATATAGGATAGCTGATTTCCTTACGTAAAAGTCATTAGTGAACGAGATGGGATTTAAAACAATCAACAATGGCTATAGATATTTTCTAACCAATATATTGAGAAATGTTATTATGCATCGCTCAAGCAGGTGGAACCTGAACCGAAGTTTTCTGCCCAGAGTATCATTGCATCACAAGAGCCATCAAAAGCAGCTTTACAATTGCCTTTACATTGCTTTTTAGATCCAGAACATTTAGTTATGTCAACTTTCACTATCTGCCATGATTGGGCTCTCACCCATATCCCCAGAATATTAGCCTGGGACTCTGGATAAATAGTTCAGTAACATTACCACCACACCACACCTGCCTCACAGTTTTCACAAAAGACAGCTAATTTTTATACAAAGAGAAAGAAAGAGAAAGAGACAGTGCAACCACAGCTGCGAAGAGAAGGTAAAGATCTTATTTGGTGTCCATAACCAAAGCAGGATGCTATGGATACCAGTTTTTTGTTCAAAAAGAAGGCTAAGACACTTTAGAAGGTTTAAGGAACAAGGAGGTGCTGAGGTACACATTGCTGGTGGAAGTAAATTTGGTATATACAGATTGAGTGGAATGATTTTTCAAGGACACTAGAAGAACTGACCTGGTGTGGTAGAGAAAGGTAAGCCTGCTGCCAAGTTGGAAGTAACTTGGAACATAGGATTGTAATGTAATATATCTGCCATAAGTGGGATGAACAGTTAAAGGATTTGTTAAGATATATCTCAATTGCCTTAATTAATTAACGCAAAAGTACTGGTATATTGGTTGCCTCTTAAAGAATGCATGAATATATGATCTATACTTATTTTAGTTTGCTTTTTACTGTAATAGTCTTAAAATATGAAATCTGACACCTTGGATCATTTCTGGCAGTTGCTGTACATTAATCTTTGTTTCAGAGTTATCAGTTTGTAAGGACATCATAACTCAAATCAAAACTTATAAATGTATTGATTCAAATTACATCAGTTTCCACAGTGTGATCTGAAGCTGCATCTCTACACTTATAAATTAGACTTCTGAAAGATTACTGCAATTATATTGATTAAACTTGGAAGCAATGTAACCTGTGAGGATGATAGTGGAGAACTTGAAAAAGACAGTCAATATGGTGGAGTTTGTGGATAGCTGGCTGGTTAATTAATTTTCAAAATTGTCCAGAGTCAGATACTTATAGTCTCTGTCTTTTCTCATATGTGAACACAAGTTGTCATCTCACTGCTGATTTTTAATGCAATACCTTCAGTTCTCTAACTACTTTTTTCACAGGTATCTTCAGAGATTTATCAGCTCTAGCCATTAAACGTCGATTAAGTTCCTCTTCCATGATTTCAGTCAAGCCTTCTATAAGAGAACCATATGAAAACAGATCAGAACATAAAGACTTAAAATTAAGTAGCTGTTGAATCAAATTACAACATGATTAGTTTATCCATTTATAATTCAAATTTATATAATGCAGCTGTTTTAAAAAAATGTTAAGTCTAATTTTAATAGGAACCCAATGAATTTGATTTAATTAATTAGGCAATTTAGTATGCTGCATTATCCTGTTCATTCAGATTCTAGTTTTTGCAGTAATCAATCTGGCAAGAAGATAATTTTCCATTACATTCCAGACTTGGTTTTGGAGCTGGTACCTTTGCATCTTTTGGGAACCAGGTTGTGAGCCAATCACCAGATAATAACCAACATGCAACCTGCTGTAGTATCTTATTTGTGTGACTTCTATTAATTGAATATTAATGGTGACAAACAAGGTGTTGATGGCCTGGATCAAGTCAATGGTAATGCTGCTGAATTTCAAGAGCAAGCAAGTAGTCACTTCCTTGTTAGAGATGGTCATCACCTAGCACTTGTATGGCACTAATGTTATTTGCCACTTAGAATCATACAAGCCCTACAGTGTGGAAACATACCATTTGGCCCATCATGTCTGCACCAACCTCCTGAAGAACATCCCACTCTATCCCCATAACCCTGCATTTACCATGTCTAACCCACCTGGTCTGCACATCCATGGACGCTATGGGTCAATTTAGCTTGGCCAATTTATCTAATCTGCACATCTTTGGGCTGTGGGAGGAAAGCAGAGGACTTGGCAGAAACTCATGAAGACACAGGGAGAACAAGCAAACTTGACAGAGACAGTCACCCAAGACTGGAATTGAACCTGGGTCCCTGACACTGTGAAACAGCAGTGCTAACCACTGAACCAACATGCATGTGGAAGAAACCTATTTTCAACTGTTTTAAACTGCATTTCCATAAAGCTAGTGACTGACAAGCAGTGGTTCAGAAGTAGTTTTTAGCTATGGTTTAATTACTAATTTAAATTGTAAATTGCATAGTGTAATAAATCTCTGTGTTGAAAGATTTCTGCTTCCGGTTTCAGGTCTTAAATCATGTGGACCTTAAATTGTTTGACAATCTGTTTCTATTTTCTGTTCATCTCTATCATTTTCTGTTCATTTTCTGTTCTGTTCATCTCTATCAAACTGCCCATTACATCCTTCTAAATAGTGATTCAAAGTAACCTTTTGGGTAGGTATTTCATAGTTGTGTATTGATTGAAAGTACAAAAATGCTTTAGCGGCTGTTTTAACAACAAGGTCAATTTGGCTGTCATAAAAGGAAGCCTTACGGCTAATTTATTTGATGTTCTGCAATGGTGCGTTGTAAGGATTCTCTTTCACAGCAGTTCTTGCTGTAGAACTGAGATTCAAAGTTGTCATTAACAACTATTCTGCAACAGGCCTTGATAAATCTACACAGAAAGATGCACTATCTCCACTGACTATCTTATGTCTGAAGGATAGATGGTTACTTGCTTTTTTTATTTGTTCATGGAATGTGGATGTCACTGGCTAGGTCAGCATTTGTTTTCTTTAGCTGCAGTCTTCAGTGTATGGGGATACCGACAGTGCTGTTAGAAAGGATTATTGTTGTTGGGAAGGGAGTTTGAGGATTGGAAATGGTGACCAAAATTTTCCATTTCTGGGCAGTGGCAAGAAAGTCAGGAAATTGAAGTGAAAATATTCCATTGTTCTTTTAAGGTTAAAACAACAATTTTGAATCTTACTAATGAGTGGTGACTATCTTATTTCTATTTATTTGCATCTTATTATTAGCTACTCTCACCTCATCTACATGCAGCTCGCAGATTTCATCTTCTTCCCTGAGAAACTAGACAGCACTATTTCCGGACATGGAAATTACATCCTTTCTACTACCCATTTACCCTTTTATGCTAACTACTATTTCAATCTCATATTCTCTCTTTGCCAGTCTTATTTGTTCAAATAAACTGGGGGTAGCAACTTGCTACTTGCTTCTCTGGGAATTCAGACAACTCTGTCTTCACCATAATCTCCAGAAATGGGTATTGCCAAACTACCAGCCTCACCACATTATCATGGCTGCTCTCAGACCCACTTATACACCACTTTAGCCCTTCAGACTTCATTCCGGAACTGAGGGACACCGGGTTTCTGCCAGGTCAGTATGCCCAAGCGACACACACATATTTCATTTATCTACAGGATGTATCTTATGGCTCTTGGCTTACTTTCTTAGCACTCAGTTACCTTGTGCTTATTTGAATGCTGCCAACATCTGTGCTTGCACTGCTTTTTAACAGATGTATAGGCAGGTTTCTTGTATAGTTAAAAATATTCAGCAGTTAAGGGGATAGATGTTTTGCTGTACGGCACCATAATATGCCAATGTTGCAACTGCAGTATGTGCCATCAACCTTTTTATGGCAAACATGCTACATATGATTGAATCAAATGGTCATGTGTGAAAGTCAAAGGGCACCAATCCTTAATCAGTCACAGGTTGTCACCATATCTAGTCAATTCAGTGCAGGGTTGGCCACAGTCATAGACACTTGGTTCTACCACAGTCTGGAGATCTATGTCCTTGCAGCTTGAAAATTGAGACAAGGTCTGTCCGACAGGTCACGTTAAACGAGTCTGGGGATAATAAGTATCTCAGATGTGGTGTTGTGGGGACACTAATCCAAGGATTGAGTCATTTTCAGTTGGGTAAGTTCTGCGGAGTGTGGTACAGTCAGTCCTGGAGGTTGGGCATTAATGGTCACAGCTCTTAATATGGAACAGCCAGTGGGGTCCTGGGGAAAATGGGAAGCTCAAATTTATGATTCAGGTTCATTGGGCTTGGTTGCTATGGGAATAATTATAGAGAAAGGGGCCAATTAAAGATCGAAGTGTGGAATGTGGAGTTCTGTAGAGGGTGTTGGGGGGGGGTTTTGTAGTGGGCGGCGGCATTTTTCATTCCACCTACTTTCAAAAACAGCACAGAACAGATATGTTCTTATCCAATATTAATTGTGTCAAATGATAGTGAATGCAACCAAAAAAGCAAGTTCCATTCATTGCAACAAATACTGTTAATATCAAGTTTTGAAACCAAATCAAGTAATGCAAGTACTTGGTTCATCACTTAAAGAAAGGCAAATCAGAAGCAGAAACAAAAACAGAAATTGCTGGAAAAGTTCAGCAGGTCTGGCAGCATCTGTGAAGAGAAATCAGAGTTAACATTTCAGATCCAATGACCCTTCCTCAGATTTCTCTTCATAGAGTTCTGAGGAAGGGTCACTGGACCCAAAACGCTAACTCTGATTTCTCTTCACAGATGCTGCCAGACCTGCTGAACTTTTCCAGCAATTTCTGTTTTTGTTTCTGATTTACAGCATCTACAGTTCTTTCAGTTTTTAAATCAAGAACAGGAATAGGTCATTCAGTCCCTGAACTTGTTCAACTAAAAAATGAAATCATGGCTGATGTATGGCCTAACTCCATATACCTGCTTTCGGCTCACATTCCTTAACATGTTTACTTAAATTTATTTATCTCAGTTATAAAATTAAAAACTGATTTAGCATCCACTACCATTTGTGGAAGAGAGTTCCAAACTCCTATCACCCTTTGTGTAGAAGTGCTTAATGGCATCTCTCCTAAAAGGAATACCCAACCAGAAATAATTTATCTTTATCAACCCTGCCTTTTCCTGTTAATACCTTGAAGACTTTGATAACATCACTGCTTAACCTTCTGAATTATAAACACAGGCCTAACTTGTATAATCATGGAATCATACAGAACCCTTCAGCACTGTCAAAAATATACTATTACTTACATTAGGCCCACTTTATGACTCAAGTGCTCATCCAAGTTCTTTTTAAAGGTTGTGAGTTTTCCCCACTTGACAACTCCCTCAGGCAATGCATCCCAAACCCCTACTGCACTCTGGGTGAAAAGGTTTTCCTCAAAACCCCCTTTCACTTTAGACTTATATACCCTTGTTATTGACCGTTTGACTGAGGGAAGTGGCTGCTTTCTATTTACCATGACCATGCCATTCACAATCTTATACATCTCTATCAGGTTTCCCCCTGAACCATCTCTGCAGAAAACCTGAATTTTTCCAGCCTCTCTTCATTCCAGGCAACATCCTGGTGAATATACTTGTACTCCTCCGCAGCAACCACATTATTCCAATAGTGTGGTGACCATAACTACACAGAGTACTCTAGCAGTGGCCTAACATAAGTTCTTTATAGCTTTAACATAACCTCCTATCTTTGCTACTACTGATAGAAAAAAGCATCCCATATGCTTTCTTAATTATCCTATTAATCTGTCCTTTCACCTTCAGGGATCTGAGAACAAGCACCCATAGATTGCTTTATTCTGCTGAGTTTCCTGGTGTCCATTAAGTAATTCCTGGTCTTCTTCCTTCTTCCAAAGTGCATCAGTTCACAGTTATGAGGGTTACATTCCATCCGACATTGATCTACCCCTCTGACAAATCCATTTATAACCTCCTGTAACCTAACATCTTCCACCTCTCTGTCAACCACCCAGTCAATCGTTGTGTCATGTGCAAACTTACTTATCATCTCATATTCTTATCTACATTATTTATGGTTATCACAAACAATAGGAGATCCAGCGCTAATCCCAATGGCATGTAACTGCACACTGCACTCCAGTCACACAAACAGCCTTCCACTATCACCTTCTATCCTGCCAATTAAGCCAACTTTGGATTCAACTTGCCAAGTTACCCTGCATCTCTTGAGCCTTTACATTCTTTATCAGTTTCCTATGTGGGACATGTCAAAAGCCTTGCAGAAATCCAACAACACTGTTCTATCCTTCCCAAAACACTAAATCATATCCTCAAAAAAACTGACTCCATTTGCTAAGCATGACCTTTCTCTGACAAACCATATTGACCATCCCTACTCAAACCTTGTCTCTCTAAATGAAGACAATAGACAATAGACAACAGGTGCAGGAGTAGGCCATTCAGCCCTTTGAGCCTGCACCGCCATTCAATATGATCATGGCTGATCATTCCTAATCAGTATCCTCTTCCTGCCTTATCTCCATAACCCTTGATTCCACTATCCTTGAGAGCTCTATCCAACTCTTTCTTAAATGAATCCAGAGACTGGACCTCCACTGCCCTCTGGGGCAGAGCATTCCACACAGCCACCACTCTCTGGGTGAAGAAGTTTCTCCTCATCTCTGTCCTAAATGGTCTACCCCGTATTTTTAAGCTGTGTCCTCTGGTTTGGCACTCACCCATTAGCGGAAACATGTTTCCTGCTGCCAGAGTGTCCAATCCTTTCATAATCTTATATGTCTCAATCAGATCCCCTCTCAGTCTTCTAAACTCAAGGGTATACAAGCCCAGTCGCTTCAGTCTTTCAGTGTAAGGTAATCCCGCCATTCCAGGAATTGACCTTGTGAACCTACGCTGCACTCCCTCAATAGCCAGAGTGTCTTTCCTCAAATTTGGAGACCAGAACTGCACACAGTACTCCAGGTGTGATGTCACCTCTTTGCTTCTATACTCAATTCCTCTTGTTATGAAAGCCAGCATGCCTTCTTCACTACCTGCTGTACCTGCATGCTTGCCTTCATTGACTGGTGTACAAGAACACCCAGATCTCTCTGTACTGTCCCTTTACCTAAATTGATTCCATTGAGGTAGTAATCTGCCTTCCTGTTCTTGCCACCAAAGTGGATAACCATACATTTATCCACATTAAACTGCATCTGCCATGCATCTGCCCACTCACCTCCAGGTCACCCTGTAATCTCCTAACATCCTCATCACATTTCACCCTGCCACCCAGCTTTGTATCATCAGCAAATTTGCTAATGTTATTACTGATACCATCTTCTATATCATTAACATATATTGTAAAAAGCTGCGGTCCCAGCACGGATCCCTGCGGTACCCCACTGGTCACTGCCTGCCATTCCGAAATGGAGCCATTTATCACTACCCTTTGTTTCCTATCAGCCAACCAATTTTCAATCCAATCTCGTACTTTGCCCCCAATACCATGCGCCCTAACTTTACTCACTAACCTCCTGTGTGGGACTTTATCAAAAGCTTTCTGAAAGTCCAGGTACACTACATCTACTGGATCTCCCTCGTCCAACTTCAGAGTTACATCCCCAAAAAATTCAAGAAGATTAGTCAAGCATGATTTTCCCTTCATAAATCCTTGCTGACTCTGTCCTATCCTATTACTACTATCCAGATGTGCCATAATTTCATCCTTTATAATAGACTCCAGCATCTTTCCCACCACTGAGGTCAGACTAACTGGTCTATAATTTCCTGCTTTCTCTCTCCCACCTTTCTTAAAAAGTGGTATATCATTAGCCACCCTCCAATCCTCAGGAACAGACCCCGAATCTATCGAACTCTGGAAAATAATCACCAACGCATCCACGATTTCCCGAGCCACCTTCTTCAGTACCCTGGGATGTAGACCATCAGGCCCCGGAGACTTATCAACCTTCAGACCTAACAGTCTCTCCAACACCAAATCCTGGCAAATATAAATTCCCTTAAGTTCAGGTCCTTCAGCCACTGTTACCTCAGGGAGATTGCTTGTGTCTTCCCCAGTGAACACAGATCTGAAGTACCCATTTAATTCTTCTGCCATTTCTTTGTTCCCCGTAATATATTCCCCTGTTTCTGTCTTCAAGGGCCCAATTTTAGTCCTAACCATTTTTTTGCCTTGCACATACCTAAAAAAGCTTTTACTATCCTCCTTTATATTATTGGCCAGTTTACCTTCGTACCTCATTTTTCCTCTGCGTATTTCCTTCTTAGTAATCCTCTGTTGCTCTTTAAAAGCTTCCCAGTCCTCAGTTTCCCCACTTATCTTTGCTATGTTATACTTTTTCTCTTTTAATTTTATATGTTTCTTAACTTCCCACATCAGCCACGGTCGCCCATGCCTCCTCCTGGGATCTTTCTTCCTTTTAGGAATGAACTGATCTTGCAACTTCTGCATTATACACAGAAATATCCGCCATTGTTCCTCCACGGTCATCCCTGCTAAGGTATTGCACCATTGAACTTTGGCCAGCTCCATAGTTCCCTTTATTCAACAGAAGTACTGTCACTTCCGACTGTACCCTCTCCCTCTCAAATTGCAGATTGAAGCTTAATGTATTATGGTCACTACTTCTCAATGGCTCCTTCACTTCGAAGTCTCTGACCAATTCTGGTTCGTTACACAATACCAGATCCAGAATTGCCTTCTCCCTGGTTGGCTTCAGCACCAGCTGCTCTAAGAATCCATCTCTGAGGCACTCCACAAAGTCTCTTTCTTGAGGTCCAATACCATCCTGATTCTCCCAGTCTACCTGCATGTTAAAATCCCCCATAACAACTATAGTAACATCTTTGCGACAGGCCAATTTCAGCTCCTGATTCAACTTACATCCGACATCCAGACTACTGTTTGGGGGCCTGTAGATGACTCCCAAGAGGGTCTTTTTATCCTTAGTATTTCGCAGCTCTATCCACACTGACTCTACATCCCCTGACTCTAGGTCCCCCCGCGCAAGGGACTGAATATCCTCCCTTACCAACAAGGCCACCCCACCCCCTCTGCCCGTCAGTCTGTCCTTACGATTAAATTTACTATTCTCTTCAACAGTTTTCCTTACTACTTATGTTAGATTTCCTTGTTTATAGATCCCTGACCTATCTCTACCACCTACCTCCTAAAGTGGAACCACATTAGCTGTCCTCCAGTCCTCTGGCACCACCCCTTTGGCCAGAGACGATCTGAAAAGTTGGGTGTAATTTCCTTCCTCATCTCCCATAGTAGTTTTGTGTACAAGTCATCTGGACCTAGGGATTTGTCCACTTTTAAAACTGCTGAAGCCTCCAATACCTCCTTGCTTCTTACATAAGTTTGCCCAGGAACCTCACAGTCCATCTCCTTGAATTCTGTCCTTGAATCCTCCTTCTTCTGTGGAAAGACAGGATTGAAGTATGCATTTAACACACTACCAATGTCCATCGGCTTCATAAGTGGATTGCCCTGTAGGATCATAATAGGCAATGCTTTTTTTCTGGTTCTCTTCCTCGTGATATATTTGCAGGATATTTTAAGATTCTCCCTCATCTTGCTCGTCAATGCTTTTGCAAAATAACTGAATCTCTCCTCATAACTAAACTCCTAAAGTCCCCCAGGTATCATTCTTGTAAACCTACATTGTAGGCCTCTCTCCAAGACTAATATATCATTCCAAAGGTGCTGTGCCTGGATTGCCTCACAGTACTCCAAGTGGCATTTAACCAAATTCTGCACAACTGCAACATAACTTCTGCATCCTTATATTCCAGTCCATGAGACATAAAGGCCAGTATTCCATTAGTTTCTTTGATTATTTTTTCACCCATTCATGTCATTTCAATGAGCTGGGCAGCTGAACCCAAAGTTTCTTTGGACATCCATTTGGAATGAATGGAAACGGGGAGAAGCTGAAAGATTATTCAAGACAGTGGGACAGCAATATAAAAGTGAACATGAAAGACAGGAGATTCTGCACCTCAGGCAGACCCTACATTCACTCACGTGGACACAAATGTATAGTCATAAAGGTTTACAGCATGGAAACAGGCCCTTTGGTCCAACTTGTCCATGTTGTCCAATTTTCACAATTAAACTAGTCCCATTTGCCTGCATTGGTCCATATTCCTCCATACCTATCCCATCCGTGTATCTGTGCAAATATTTAGAGTCATAGAGATGTACAGCATGGAAACAAATCCTTAGATCCAACTTGTCCATGCCAACCAGATATCTCAACCCAATCTAGTCCCATCTGCCAGCACCCGGCCCATATCCCTCCAGACCCTTCCTATTCATGTACGCATCCAGGTGCCTATTAAATGTTGCAATTGTACTAGCCTCCCTCATTTCCTCTGACAGCTCATTCCATACACATAACCACCCTCTGCATGAAAAGGTTGCCTCTTAGGTCTCTTTTATATCTTTCTCCTCTCACCCTAAACCTATGCCCTCTAGTTTTGGACTCCCACACCCCAGGGAAAGACTGTGTCTATTTATCCTATCCATGCCCCTCATGATTTTATAAACCTCTATATGATCACCTCTCAGCCTCCAATGTTCCAGGGAAAACAGCCCTAGGTTATTCAACCTCTCCCTATAACTCAAATCCTCCAACCCTGGCAACATCCTTGAACCCTTTCAAGTTTCACAACATCTTTCCAAATACAAAGGAGACCAGAATTGCATGCAATATTCCAACAGTGGCCTACCCAATGTCCTGTACAGCCGCAACATGCCCTTCCAACTCCAGTACTCAATACTCTGACCAAACGCCTTCTTCACTATCCTATCTATCTGTGACTCCACTTTCCAGGAGTGATGAACCTGCACTCCAAGGTTTCTTTGTTCAGCAACACTCCATAGAACCTTACCATTAAGTGTATAATTCCTGCTAAGATTTGCTTTCCCAAAATACAGCATCTTACATTTACCTTAATTAAACTCCATCTGCCACTTCTCAGCCCATTGGTCCATCTGATCAAGATCCTCTTGTAATCTGAGGTAACCTTCTTTGCTGTCCACTACACCTCCAATTTTGGTGTCACTTGCAAACTTACTAACTGTACCTCTTATGCTCACATCCAAATCATTTATATAAATGATGAAAAGTAGTGGACCCAGCACTGATCCTTATGGCACTCCACTGGTCACAGGCCTCCAGTTTGAAAAACAACCTTGTGTCTTCTACTTTTGAGCCAGTTCTGTATCTAAATGGTGAGTTATCCCTGTATTCCATCAGATCTAATCTTGCTAACCAGTCTCCTATGGATAACCTTGTCGAACGCCTTACTGAAATCCATATAGATCACGTCCACCACTGTGCCCTCATCAATCCTCTTTGTTACTTCTTCAAAAAACTCAGTCAAGTGTGTGAGACGTGATTTCCCACGCACAAAGACATGTTGACTATCCCTAATCAGTCCTTGCTTTTCCAAATACATGTCTCTCAGGATTCCCTCCAACAACCTTCCCACCACCGACATCAGGCTCACTGGTCTATAGTTCTTTGGATTGTCCTTACCACCTTTCTTAAACAATGGCACCAAGTTAGCCAACCTCCAGTCTTCTGGCACCTCCCCTGTGACTGTCGATGATGCAAATATCTCAGCAAGAGGCCCAGCAATCAGTTCCCTAGCTTCGCACAGAGTTCTAGGGTACACCCGATCAGGTCCTAGGGGTTTATCCACCTTTACCCGTTTCAAGATATCTAGCACTTCCTCCTCTGTAATCTGGACATTTTTTTAAGATGTCACCATCTATTTCCCGACATTCTATATCTTCCACGTCCTTTTCCACAGTAAATACTGATGCAAAATACTATTTAGTATCTCCCTTATCTCCTACGGCTCCACACAAAGATGGCATTGCTGATTTTTGAGGGGCCCTATTCTCTCCCTAGTTACTCTTTTGTCCTTAATGTATTTGTAAAAATCCTTTGGATTCTCCTGAACACAATTTGCCAAATCTATCTCATGTTCCCTTTTGCCCTGCTGATTCCCTATCCCATGTTCCTAACCATGCCCTGAGTTCATCTGCTTTCCCAGTTTGGCCCCTTGCATCGAAATAAATGCAGTTTAATTTATCATTCCTACCTTGTTCTCTGCTTTGTCCCCTGCCTGCCCTGACTGTTTGATTCGCTTCTGTTCTCAACTGTACCAGTCTCAGACGTATCTCTATCCTCACTATCTCCCTAGGACCCACCCTGCCTTCCCGACCCCCCACGCCAACCTTACTAGTTTACGTTCTCCCGAGCAGCTCTAACAAACTTCCCTGCCAGTGTATTTGTCCTTTCCAATTTAGGTGCGATCCGTCCTTCTTGTACAGGTTACTTCTATCCCAAAAAAGATTCCAAAGATCCAAAAATGTGAATCCTTCTCCCATACACCAGCTCCTCAGCCATTCACATATCTGCTCCATCCTCCTACTCCTTGTTTCTTAAAGGTTGCTTAAATACTCACCTCTGACAGCCTGTTGCAGACACTCACCACCCTCTGTATGAAAAAAAATGCCCCCTGGACCCTTTTGTATCTCTCCCTTCTCACCTTAAACTTATGCTCTCTAGTTTTAAACTCGCCTACCATGAAGGAAGGCTATCTACCTCATCTATGCCTGTCATGATTTTATACACTTCTTAAAGTGCCTTTACTTCAATTAGCACCAAACTGTTTCTGGCCATGATCAAAACCCCTATAAGCACAGAGTTAATGTTCTGCTGTTAAAAAAAAATATGTATTGTTTTTCAGAAGGAGTTAGACATTGTTCTTGGGGATATATCAACATCAACTGGGCAGTAAATGGGAACTATGGATTCTCAAAATACAGTACTGAAACAATAGGGGTGAACTTCTAAAGTTGGGGTTCAGCACCTCAACTTATTATCCTGCTTACATTTAATGTAGATTTTGATGCCCCTACCTGGCATATGCTGAACAATGTAGAGGACAAAAGATCTTACAAAATCTGTGTGGATTTCACAGAATCAGAGAATCCCTACAGTGTGGATACAGGCCATTCAGCGCAACAATTCCACACTGACCCTCCGAAGAGTAACCCACCCAGACCCATGCCCCTATCCTATTACCCTACATTTACCCCTGACTAATGCACCTAATCTACACATCACTGAGCACAATAGCAATTTAGCTCAGCCAATTTACCTAACCAGCACATCTTTGGATTGTGGGAGGAAACCGGAGCACATGGAGGAAACCCACTCAGGCACCGAGAAAATGTGCAAGCTCCACACAGACAGTTGCCCGAGATTGGAATTGAACCCGGGTACCTGGTGCTGTGAGGCTAACCACCGAGCCACTGTGCCATTAGAATTTGTCAACATATTTTGTGATTAAAAGCAATATGAATTTTATACTTTAAAAACCTATTGGCATACTCTCAAAAGATTTTGATTCAACGCTGTTGTTCTCAGTTGTTTTCTGGTCCTCAAAGGTACAGATTTCCTCAAGCTCACAGGTTTCAGACATTTGATTTTCACTGCTTTCAGTTGATGTAGTGTCAGAACTTAGATCGCCTACAAATTCGTCTGAAGCAGATGATGTGGTACTGTGTTGAAAAGAAAGTAAAAATTGTTCATCTGTACATTTTAATAAACACTTTTATGTTATTTGCGTATTTTCTCAACATTATTTTCTTAAGTAACCTGTTTGGATGGCAAAATGACACACTTGTAGCATCTAACAGCAAACAGGGCTTTATGACACTTACTGAGTATGCACTGTGCTAGTATCTGTTTCCTGCAGAATTGACACAGCATCAGTATAAAAAACAAACAAATACAGATATTCTCCCTACGTGCACTGAAACACTGTGAATCGATTGCAAACTTGCCCCACAAAGATTCTATCTATGTGTTGTTAATCAATGAAGAAAGGACAGACACAGAAAGATGTGTGCTGAACTTAAGTGATTTACATGGCCACTCAGTTAAATTGCAGGTGAAATATTTTACATATATATTTGCTTGGACAAAATTAGTAGAAGCACAATAGAAGCATATAGATGTTTAGTATCAGGCATGAGACAGGCACCAGAGCCAGGGATGGGGATATTTGTTGCAGCACTTCCCAAAAAATTATAGCAGATATATTGAGATTCAAATTTCCAATGTCATTTGGCTGTGTCCGCATGAAAGAAATCTGACACTGCATGGCATTCACCATTGTGACGATGCTGTTCCTTTAACAAGGGGTTATTCTGTCCTTGGTTTTACTTTCAAGAGGGGCTGTAAAGGCAGAGATGCCGAAATATCTGAACTGGCTACTTTAATCATGGCTTACAGATGTTGCTTCAGCCAACAATCAGAAAAGGCTTTCAGGTTTTTTATTAAAACCACTTGTACAATGCAAGGGGAGTGGCCAGTTCTTCCAGTTCAGGACTTTTTTTTCTAGTTTTGGGTTAGTTTTAGCTGTGGACTCAAAGAAACAGCTCCATGCTGATCCCCTCTGTCTCGGACATCTCTCTCCTGCAAGAACCTCCGTTTGAATTTCCCTTTTTGCCAAGAGGTGTGTTTATGAGATGTTGCAGGAAATTGGAACAGCTCTTTGTTAAGTTGCATTTTCATGTCGGTTGGGTTTTCAAATAGTTATGTTTTTCTAAATTCAGTTTTCTTTGGTTTGTGTGTAAATAAATTCTGCTTTGTTTAAAACCGAGTGTTTTGAGTAGCTGCGTTGCTCCTGGAATATTCATCTTACATCTGCTTAAAACAACTAGAAAAGTTAGGTTCTGGGCTACCTTCCTAAGATGTTTTGAGGGGGTCTAGCCTGGTTCATAACACCATGGCCTAACTCTGAGTTTCCATTACAGCACTAAAAAGTATAGGGCACATTCCGCTTGTGATACAGTGGAAGGTAACATGTGTCCACCAGATGATCTATCACAGGTCAACTTCATGGAGTTGCTCATACTCCTATTGGGAGAGTTATGCATCAATCATCCAGAATTACCTGTCCACACTGAAGCAATACTCATCCATATTTCTAGACAGAAACATATCAAAAGAGTGTACAAACACCCTAAACATTTTGGTGTGCAAGTTCATCAATGTTCTTTTGTAGTCTACCCTGTTGAAGCTCTCATCTAAATCCCATGTAACAGATCTCAGCTAAATCCTCATTCTACTGAAGCTGGCACACAATTTACATTTTTTCACTGGCCTGGCTGCATTCATCATGTCCTGACTGGGACTCTATACTACTCTCTAAGATCCTTGCAATCCCAGCATCTGAATGAGTCAATGCAAGTGGCCAAACAAATGATGTCTCACCTTCATCACTTTCATAGGATAGTTCTTTCTCTTCTTCTGGCCTCTGCTGTCCAGGCAGCGGTTATAAAAATACTCACACAAATGGAAAGGACTGGACTAAGGGAAAAAGGTTGGGGAAAAAATACAGAAGTTTCATGGTCACACTATCTTGGCTTCCATTTGATGCCACGCCTCAAGATAAGAGTTAAGATAAGTTTGGAAATGGAGGAAACCAGAGCATTTGGACAAAACCCACAGAGACACGAGGAGAAAGTGCAAACTCCACACAGATAGTCGCCCAAGGCTGGAATAAAACTCAGGCCCCTGATGCTGTAAGGCAGCAGTGCTAACCACTGAGCCACCATACTGTCCCAATTATTTTATGTGCATGTATCTCTGCTGCTTGAAGTCCAACCTCACTTAGCAAATCAATCCCACTTTTACTTTGGAATCATAGCAACTATGAAACATTGAAATAAAGTCACAGCAGAAATTAATTTGGTAAGTACTGGTCTAATGGGAGTGCAATGAACATCTAATAGGCCAGTTCTGAGGGTCACCGGATCCGAAACATTAGCTGTGATTTCTCTCCACAGATGCTGCCAGACCTGCTGAGCTTTTCCAACAATTTCTGTTTTTGTATTTAATAGGTTAGTTTCTAGGATATTGGCATTATTCTCTGAGGAGCATGACAAATCAATTTTCTGTTCTTCTGTGTGCTATGAAATATGGCCCCTGTTACTGTTGATCTTACTTGGGAACAAAGGCAAGGCTTGTTATGAGGTTTTCAATAGGTCACTCAAAACAATTGTCCAGATTACAGTCAATGCACAAAGGTTCAACAGTAAACCTTAGTCAGTGAGTTGGTTAGGAGCAGGTGATGAGGCTCCATGCAGCAAAAAGTGCTGCAGTTAGTTGGATCAGTGCAGGTGGGTCCGAGGGAAGTCTGTAGGCACTGGTTTCTTAATCTGTACTGCTGAATTGTAGGGGGTCACGAAAGCCCTTGGAGCACTCATCAACCCAATAGAACTGAAAGTGAGATGTCTGCTAGAAAACTGGAAGTCAGTCAGTGAGAAAGCCAAAGAAGTTGGCTGCATTCAGCAAACCTATACCTGCTACCTCTGTGATTTGGAGGCTCACTGAAGCCTAAGGAGTCCATTTGGTAGCTGAGAGTTGAGATTCAAGGAGGCTCATGAGCAGTATTTGCAAAGTAAGGCACAGAAGTCTGGAGTTCAGAGAAACCCAGAGGTAGTGCTAGTTAAAGTTAGCTATCCAAAAGAGCTAGAATCATGTTGGAAATTAGTTGCTGGAGTGATGCTTTGTGAGTCATAGAAGCATAAAACAAAAGGAACTGGAAAAGGCCATTCAGCCCTTCAAACCTGCTTTGCCATTCAATATGATCATGGCTGATCGTCCACCTTTGTTCCCTGTTCCCACTTTTACCATATCCTTTGATTCTTTTAGCCTAAGAACTACACATGTCTTAATTTTCGAAAACATTCAATGTTTTAGCCTTAGCTGTGGTTCTGTTCGCCGAGCTGGAAGTTTTTGCTGCAAACGTTTCGTCCCCTAGCTAGGCGACATCATCAGTGCTTGGGAGCCTCCTGCGAAGCGCTTCTTTGATGTTTCCTCCGGTGTTTATAGTGGTCTGTCCCTGCCACTTCCGGTTGTCAGGTTCAGCTGTCCGCTGTAGTGGTTGGTATATTGGGTCCAGGTCGATGTGTTTGTGTTTAGCCTTAGCCGCTATGGCAGCAGAGAATTACACAGGTCCACCCCTCTTGGTAGGTCTTAAAAGAAGTCATGGAAGCAGAGCAGACACCAATGATATGCTTCTTCTGCTATGTGGCAAATCATGGAAGCATCAGTTGCCCCTGGCATACACATGTGCAAGACATATGCCATGCTGCAGAGACTGGCAAACAGCATTTTGGAGCTGGAGCTGCAGATGAATTCACTGTGAAGCATTCCTGATGCTGAACAAGTCAAATATAGCATCATTGAAGAGGTAGTTATGCTACAAGGTGCAGATTCAACCAGCAGATAGGGCATTGGTGACCAGGTAGAGTACAGGAAGGCAGGTAGTACAGGAGCCCAGAAGCAAAAACAGAAATTGCTAGAAAAGCTCAGCAGGTCTGGCAGCATCTGTGAGACAGGAGCTCAATGTGGCCATCCATCTTTCTAACATATATACCATTTTGGATACTGTTGGAGGAGATGAGTGTCCAGGGGCAAGCAATGGCAGCCAAATTTATGGCACCACTGATGGGTCTGCTACACAAGTGGTGAGGAAAAGAAAACACAGCAATATTGTGGCAGGGGATGCAGTTGTGAGGGGAACAGACATTTCTGCAGCTGTGAGAGATTCGAGGATGGTATGTTGCCTCCCTGGTGCCAGAAATGTAATTGAAAGGGCATTCTGAAAGGAAAAGGCAAACAGACAGAAATTGTGATACATATTGGTACCAATAGGCAAAAGTGAGGACTGCAGATGCTGGAAATCAGAGTCTAGATTAGAGTGGTGCTGGAAAAGCATAGCAGGTCAGGCAGCAACCGAGGAGTAGGAAAATTGACGTTTCGGGCAAAAGCCCTTCATCAGGACGAAAAGGGATGATGTCCTGAAAGCAGAATTTAAAAGTCTAGGAAGTAGGTTAAAGAATAGGATCCAAACATATTAATCTCTGGATAACTTCTGATGCCATGTGCAAGTTAGTATAGGAATAGGATAAGACTGGTGCTAATGTTGTCTGGCATACTGTCCGCTACATTGTGGAGGCTGAGTACCACCTCTTAAATAACTCCTCCTATCTCCTCCTGGACCTGACCCCACTGTGGAACACCAGGCTACTGTGTCCACAATGGTCACTAACTTCATTTCATCTGGTGATCTCCTCCCGACTGCCTCCAAGCTCATAGTCTCCCACAGTCCACTTCGACTTTCCCAAAATCCACGAACAGCACTGCCTGGGCGGACCCTTTATTTCTGCCTGCTCCTGCTCCTCAGAATTCATTTCTTCCGACTTTGATTCAAGTTTTTCTTGCCTTGTCCAGTCACTTCCATCCATGATTCCTTTAATGCTTCAAATCAGTTTCAGAATTTCCAATGAGTGAGCTCCAGCCATGCCCTCTCTATCTTAGTCGTGTATCCCCAATCTGGATGGTCTCAGTGCTGTGTTCCTTCCTGGAACTGTCCCCGTCAACTACCACCCTCCTCCAGCTGGCTGAGCTCATTCTCACTCTGAACAACTTCACTTTTAACTCCTCTCACTTTCTTCAGCTCAAAGGTGTGGAAATAGATATCTGTAGGGACCCCAGTTATACCTGTCTCTTTGTTGTTTTTTATGGAACATTCCTTGTTCCAGTCTTACTCCAGGCCACACCCACAACTACAGAGTATCTACAGAGAAACAATCAGATCAAGGATCAAACTTTAGATAAAAATTATTCAGGGAAGTTATGGATACCTTAGGAATAAAACAATTCAAATCTGGAAATGCAAGGACCATTAGAAAGGTGGCATCAGACTTTAAAGATCATATTTAGGGCTTCTCGTCAAGACTATCCAGACACTTAAGATAAAGGAATTCCATTTGTACCTTTTGCCAAAAGGGATGCACCAAATGACTTGATCAAATTCAGTCCATTTGAATTAGTTTTTGGATATGAGTTGAGAGGACCACTGAAATTAATTAAGGAGAAATTGGTGAGTCAGAATTCAGAGACCACATATTTGTGCTATGTGTCAAATTTTAGGGAATGACTAAATAGAGCAGGGGAGTTGGCTAGACAGCATTTAAAAATATCACAGCATATCATGAACCACAAAGCAGACAAGAAATCAAAAATGGAGATGAAGTGTTAGTGATGGATGATGGGTGAACCTTTAAAAGTAAGATTTAGTAGATCGTACCAAATTGAAAGGAGATTGAGTGAGGTGAACTAATTGATAGGAACTCCAGATAGAAAGAAGTCTCACAGTGCCACGTGAATCTGGTCAAAAGGCATTTTGATAGGGAAGGAAAGTAAAAGGAAAATGTGTCACTGGTTACAACAAGAGCAAAGAACCACATTTAGAGGATTCGGAATTGATTATTCCTCAAAATAAATTAGATAGTGAAAAATTCTCAACAATTGGGATAAATTATTGAGTTACCTTCCAGAGGACTGTCAAAATGACCTGAAAGAGTTATTACTATTGCATGGGGAGATAAATGGCAATAAGCTGAGAAGTACTAATCTAATTATGAATGATGTAGATATAGGAAATGCTGTTCTTATTAAGCAACATATTTATAAACTTAACCATCTAAGGTTGGGCAGAGTCAAAAAGAGATTGAATGCATGATCCAAAGCAACATAATTGAAGTGAGTTGCAGCGACTCACTCGTAGTAATCGTGCCAAAACCAGATGGTACCCAATGATTAAGTGCAGACTATCGCAAAGTCAATGCACTTACAAAGTCTGATTCATATCCACGTATAGATGACTGTATTGAGAAGGTAGGACAAGCAACTTATATTTATAAATTGGACTTCTCAGTCGATACCTTGGTGCCTTCATCGGAAAGAGCGAAGACAATTTTGGCTTTCACAACACTAAGTGGACTATACCAAATTAAAGTCATGACATTTGGTATGAAAACTGTGCCTGCCACATTTCAAAGACTAACCAATAAATTCATTTCTGGATTCTGCAATTGTATGCTATACATCAATGATCTGGTGATTTTTAGTCACACGTGGAAGGAACATTTGCAGCATTTACCGGAATTATTCAATTGACTTCGGGAGGCAGGACTGGTGATCAACCTAGCTAAAAGTGAATTCACCAAAGTCCAAGTCACATTCCAGGACCATGTTATTGGACATGGAGAGGTGGACCCACAGAATATGAAAACACAGGTTATTGGGAAGTTTGCCATATCATAGACGAAGAGAGCAGTACTAAGACTCCTGGAATAGAATGCTTTTGTCTGAAATTTATACCGAATTTTAGCAGTGTGGCTGATCTACTCATTGACTTATTGAAGAAGTGCAGAACAGAAAGTATTCGACAGCCTGAAAGCTGTGTTAACCATTGCTTCAGTATTAGCCACACCTAATTACACAAAGCCATTCAAGGTGGCTATCGGTATGAGTGATGTGGGTGCTGGTGCTGTACTCTTACAAGAAGACAATGAGAAAATAGAAAGATCTATCAATACTTTTTCTGGAAACTGAATATTCATCAACAGAAATATTACATAATTAAGAAGGAGACCTTGGATTTGGTGCTGGCATTACAACATTTCAACATTTATTTAGCCAGTAATGTGTCTGAGACAATAACATACACTGATCATAACCCATTAAAGGTTTTGGAGAAATTTAAGAACAAAAATCCCCGACTGTTTACATGGAACTTATTGCAGCCACTCAATTTGAAAACTATACACGTGGGAGGACAAGAAAACGTAATTGCCACTGGAATGTCAAGACTTGAATGAAGAAAAACGGAGGTGTTTGTTGGGAGGAGTAACTTAGTGTAGTAGTGCTGTAGTGTACTAACAGAATAAGACAAAGGGGTTTTAAAATGAAACCATCTTTGTATATCTTTTTTTTTAGAAAGGAGTGAGGTGTGACAGCGCTGTCACTTTAAAATGGTTGTTTTGTCCTTATTTTTGAAGAAAGTTCATAAAGGCAGAGGTGCCAAAGAGTCTAATTTAATAATGGAAGGACAGTGGCCAGTTTTCCCAGTTCAGGTTTTTCTCTAGTTTTGTTTTTAGTATGGCAGTCACAAGATGTGTGAGTCCAGGAATGTTGGAAGCTTCAGTCAAGAATTCCACTGACTTTCTTCTTTAATCTCTCTCTGGAAGTTGTTCCCCTTTGCCTGTAAGAATCTGTGTTTGAATTTACCTTTTTGCCAAGGGGTGTGTTTATGAGATGCTACTGTATTGGAACAGTTAATTAGTACTACTTACTTTGTCAGGTCTGTTAATTCTCCAATACTTAAGTTATTCTAAATTCAGCTTTCGTGTTTCAACTGTAGTGTTTAAATAAATTGTTTCACTAAAGCTGAGTGGCTTGACCAGGTGAATCATACCTGGAACTCCACTTCACATCTGCCTTTAAAATAAGAAAAAGTTACAGTCTTGACAATCCTCTGAAAACATTTGAGGGTGTCTGGTTTGGTCCATAAAACAGATAGTTCTAAAATTGAAATATGTAATAAACATTGGCTGTGTGATTGAAAAACCTTAGGCTTGTTTTAATGTTTTTGAAACTACTTCAAATCAATCAATTAATTTAAACCAAGCCCTTAGAAACCAAAACCCAATTAAATTTAAACCTGATGGTTTTAATCACGTCGAACTAATCCAATTATAAAGAAATTGTTATGCCATCACAGGTAAAAAGAACAGACAGGAGCAATCCGCCATCTACAGAAAAAATATCTTGCCCTCACAGAAATCTCAAAACTGTCCCAAAAAACATCAATTCAGACTTAAAGGTACATGGCAGTACTAGATAATATTCCTGACGCCAGAATTCGACAAAGAGAGGCATTCAAAACAGAAGAATTCCAAGAGAAACGGTCCCTGAAAGAAGGATTAGTGGAAGAAAGGCATTTATGACTGGAGAGACAGAGAAAAATTCTGGGAAGACACATCCTGTGTGGATTTTGAGAGTCTAAGTTTTAAGTTAGTTTTCTTATTACTTGTATTTTATTATAACAGTATCCCAGTAGAATTTAGCTCAGTAAAGTAATAGTGGGTAGTTGGGTGGAAATGTTCAGTTTGTTAGCAATTCTGTTAAGTTGTTCACTGTTAGGGTTAAATAAATAAATTGCTACTTGTTTCTTATGAAGTAGTGAACAGAGATTCCTTTCATTTAACCATTCTTCTAACAGATTACGCGGCGGGATGCTCCTTTTGGGGATTTAGGGTATGAGCTCTCAGAGTTGGGGGGGTCAATCTCTGCTCCGTAACAGATTGGGGGGCGCAGGTCTGGGATCTGGCCGGTTCGTGTACGTACCTGAATTGATTTGAACAGACTTGGAGTACGAAAGGTCCCAGCAGATTTAAACAAACTTGGTGATTAGTGTCTGAGATCTTTCAGTACAACTTGGGTGAAAAGTGGAAAACCTACTTAGATTAGATTACTTACAGTGTGGAAACAGGCCCTTCGGCCCAACAAGTCCACACCGCCTCGCCGAAGTGCAACCCACCCATACCCCTACATTTACCCCTTACCTAACACTAGGGGCAATTTAGCATGGTCAATTCACCTAACCTGCACATCTTTGGACTGTGGGAGGAAACCGGAGCACCCGGAGGAAACCCACGCAGACACGGGGAGAATGTGCAAACTCCACACAGTCAGTCGCCTGAGGCGGGAATTGAACCCGGGTCTCTGGCTAACCACTGTGCCACCGTGCCGCCCACTAAATTTATGTTACTTGTGGTTGGCGAAATCAAAAATGGGGAAATGACTCTTAACATTGCTAAAGCGGTTCTGAGGTTCGAAGATGCTTCCCAAATATGCCAAGAAGGTTTAGAAAAACAGAAAAAGGAACATTTTTAGAATTAGTAAAGAGATTAGAGTTGGGATGAGAGGAAAGCTGACATTGTAATGAAGTTGGTAAAGCATTGAGGTATATCAGAGAAACAGTCAAGTGCAATGGAGTTAGAAAAAATAAGATTGCAAATGAGACAAATGGAGTTATAGAATGGAAGTGAGAGAGTTTGAATCATGGTTAAAAGCAGATGAGGAGGAAAGGGAAAGAATGTTCAAGTTGGAAAAGATGAAGTTGTAACTTGAGGCAAAACAACTTCAAATGACTGAAATAAAATTACAGGATAGAATTGTTGATGAGCAAGCTCATCACAGCCAACAGCCTAGTAGGGATACATACAAATATGTCCGAACATTACAAAGTTCGATGAAAAAGGTGTACAAGTATTTTTCATTTCCTTTGAGAAACTGGCTAGGCAAATGGACTGGCTAGAGACTCTGTGGGTAATGATAATGTAGACCAAATTTGGGGGCAGGGTTAGTGAGGTGTTTGCAGCACTGTCAGATGAAGTTCAAGAGATTATGAAGATGTTAAACAGGCTATTTTGAGTGCCTATTAATTGGTACAAGAAGCATATAGACAACGGTTCAGAAACATAAAGAAGGAACCAGGTAAGACTTATGAAAGAATTAACTCAGCAACTTCGATAGATGGGTGACGGCATTAAAGGTAGATAAGACATATGAGGATCTTAGGGAGATTATTCTGCTGCAGGAGTTTAAGAAGTCACTTTCAGAAATGATAAGAACTCATATTAAGGAACAGAGAGTTCCAACAGTGAGAAGAGCTGCAGAGATGGCAGAGGCATATGCATTAGTGCATAAATCGAAATTTAGCTTCCGACAGCAATTTCATTCCATGAGGGATAGAAATTGGGAAGAAAAGGATGATCCTTCAATGATAAACAAAAACTGGGAACAGTTTATTACACGTGAGAAAAGAAACCAAAGAGGGTGAAAAGGAGGTGAAAGGCCTCAGGTGTTTTCACCGTAATATGGTGGGACACCTTAATGTCACAGTGCTGGTGGTTGAAGAAAGTCACAGGGAGAGGGGATGTGGTAAAAGAGGCTACACTAGTGGGATTATTTAAGATAGTGAAAGAAATCCCAAAAGAAGTCGAGGAACTGTAGGACAGTGCGCAGCCTAGTCATCGACAAGTCATAACAAGATAGCACCTGATCTTTACAAAGACTTCACCACTGTGGGTAAGGTTTACACAGGAAGAACGGGAGAGAAGTGAAAATATTGAGACATATGGGAGCTAGTCAGTCACTAACAGTAAGAGACAAAAGTATTTGCACTTCTTCTGAAATGTTACCTAAGAGAGTGATAATCTGTGGGATAAATGGAGTGAGATTTAGTGTTCACCTGCATAAAATCAGATTGAAAAGTTCAATTCAGACTGGGGAAGTGACAGTGGGTGTGACTGAAACAGTGTTTGTTCCAGGAATACAGTTTGTTCTTGGAAATGACCTAGCAAGTTCAAAAGTGAGAGTGACGTCCCTTGTAGTGAAGAAGCAGAAGGAAAACAAGGAAAATGAAGAGTTAAAGAAAAGACCCTGGACGTTTTTCAGTGTGTGGTACTAATATCCCACGGTTATAAGTAAAAGCAAGAAGGAAAAACCAAACAGAAAGACGAAGGAGTTGAGGTTCAGTTAGCTGACACCCTGTTGATGAAGGAAAAACTTGAACAGGTAAAGGATCAGGCAGTTGTGTCTAACAATCTGAGAGAAATAGAAAAGCAGATATGTAGGCAAATTTCAGGGAAGTGTAAAGGTAACAGTTAAGTGATTGTAGGGTATTTCAACTTCGTTAGCATTAACTGAGGTAGTTATTGGAGGGAATGGAATTTGGAAAATGCATTTAGGTCAGCTTTCAAGAGAGGGGGTTGTCCAAGACTTAATTTTAGATGAATGAAGCTGGACAAGTGATTGGAGTATCAGTGGGGGATTTTGCAGACAGTGATCTTAACTCATGACTGTTAGATTCAAGACTATAATGGAACAGGAGAAGGATGGGTCTGAAATCAAAGTTTTCAACTGAGGTAAGTGTGATTTTAATAAAGTCAGACATGATTTGGCTAGGGTGGATTTGGGCCCAGATACTTTCAGGCAAATCTGTCTAAAAACAATGGGATACATTTAGGAAGAAATATAGTAAGTACAATGCCAACATGTCCCAATAAAGAGAAAGGATGGAACCATCAAAGTGAACACTGGATATTGAAAAATATTTGGATATAGGATTATGGCAAATACGAGATCTCAAAACAGTAGAAGCCCTAGAGGGTTATATAATGTGTAAGAGGGAACTTAGAAAGGAGATGAGGAGAACTAAAAGGGGATATGGAAGAATACTGGCAGTAAAATAAGGGAAAATCCTAAATAGCTTACAAGTACATTAAATGTAAAAGGAAGGAAAGATCTGGCCCATTAAGGACCATAGCAGTCAGAAGATGTAACTGGGGTTCAAATGAATATGTTGGGTCGGTGTTCAACAATAAGAGGGGCAATACAGAAATAGAAATCAGGGACATTGTTGAAAAAATTAGCATAGACAAAGAGGAAGTTCTGCTTGTCTGGTAGGCTTACAGATTGATAAATATCCAGGCTGGATGAAATGTATACCAGGTTGTTGAATGAGGCAAAGGAAGATATAGTACAGGCACTTGAAAAAGGTTCAATTCTTCTGTCACCACAGACAGGATGCTGAAGGACTGAAGGCAGCCAGTGTGGTACCATTATTCAAGAAGTGAGCAAGAAAAACTACATTCTGAACACAGTGGTAGGGAACCAACTCTGAGGGACACAATTAATTTGCACTTGGTGAGTTAGGGATTAATCAATAGTCAGCATGGTTTTGTTAAAAGGTCATGTCTGACCAACTTGACTGAATTTTTCAAAGAGGTAATCAGGTATGCAGATAGGGGCAATATTTTTCATGCAGAATCCTGCAGTTATATAGCATGGAAACAGACCCTTTGGCCCAACTCGCCCATGCTGACCAGGTATTGCAAACTGAACTAGCCCCATTTGCCTGCATTTGGCTTATATCCCTCTAAACCTTTCCATTCCTTATGCCTGTCGAAATGTCTCATAAATTTTATAATTGTACTCACATCATGTTGAACTATTTCCTCTGGTGGCTCATCCCTTTTTCTACTACGTCATTGGTACCAACATGTATGTCGACATTTGGCTGCTTATGTTCCCTTTTGTGAATTTGCTGCAACTGCTCTGAGACATCCTTGACCCTGGCACCAGGAAGGAAAACAACATCCTGGAGTTTCACTAATGGCCACAGAAATGCCCTTGACTAGAGAATGTACTATCACAATTGCCCACTTGGACTTTGCCATACCCAGATTTACCTTGCTGCTAATTTCTCCTCAGAGGCTAATTCCCCCCAAGTAGTATCCAAAATGGAATACTTGTTTGAGAGGGGGAATAGCCACAGGAGACTCCTTTACTACCTTCCTATCTCTCCTGGTGAAGACCCATCTACCTGACTGTACTTGTGGTGTGACCACCTCCCTGAAGTTATCATGTGCTCTGCTTCCTGTATGCTCCTCAGTTCTTCTGATTGTTGCTCCAACCAATCCCTGTAGTGTGAGAGGAGCTGTAGCCAGTCACACTTCCTAGTTGCCAGGGACATTTGAATTCTTCCTGATCTCTCACATAGGACAGGAGGACCATACCACACCATTGACTGCCACCTCTGCCTCTTTAATAACTAGCTGACTTAGGGGAAAAAAGAAGATTTAACTTTACCCTTACTTTATTGCTACTCCCCTCCCATCAACAAAGCCTGGCATTCAGCTTGGACTGCTCTTAGGATCAAACCAACAGCAACACCTTGACAAGAAAGCAACCCTTGCAAAGATGACTGGACAACACACAGCAATGCCTCCCTTCATCACATGCCTAGACTCCCCACTTAGCTCAATTCCCAGTGCCAATTGCATTCTGTTGGCTACTTGGACTCCAGCATTGCTTTTGATAGGTCTCACAGGTGAGATTGACAGCAAAGATAAGAGCTTATGGATCCAAGGAAATTTGGCAAACTAGGTCCAGAATTGGTTGAATGGAAGGAGGCAGAGGATGATGGTTGAGGGGTCTTTTCTTGACTGGAAGTCGGTGACCAGTTAGGGCCCACAGGGGTCAGTGCTGGGCTCTTGCTATTCGTGGTTTATATAAATGATTTAGACTTGAATGTAGGAGTTTTATCTGTAAATTGCCAATGTTACAAAAATTGGTGGGGTGGTAAATAGTGGGGAGTATAATCTAAGGTTGAAAGACAATGTAAACGGTTAGTCAGATGGGCTGATCAGTAGCCAGTGGAATTGAATCCAACCTAGTGAGGTGATGCACGTATGCAGGACAAATAAGCACAGGAGATCATGAGATGCTAATCAAATATTTTTCCTCTATTTATTCTGGAGAAAAACATGGAAGCTATGGAAATTGGGGAAATAAATAACAATGTCTTGAAAAACGTCCACAATACAGGAGAGGAGGTATTGGAGGTCATAAAATGCATTATGGTAGATAAATCCCTCGGATCCAAAAACATTGTGGGCAGCAAAGGAAGAGATTGCCAAGCTCCTTGCAAAGATATTTGTATCATTGATAGCCATGATGCAGGAAGACTGGAGGGTGGCTAATGCTGCGCAATTTTTAAGAAAGGCTGCAAGGAAAATCCAGAAAACTATCCACTAGGGAGCCTAACATTAGTGGTGGGTAAGTTGTTGGAGGGGATTCTAAGTGATAGGATTTACATGCAGTTAGAAAAGTGAGGACTGATTAGGGATAGTCAGCATGGGTTTGTGCATAGGAAATCATGTCTCCTAAATTTGGTTGAGATTTTTTAAGGGGTTACCAAGAAGATGGATGAAGGCAGAACAGAAGACATTGTCAACACGGACTTTAGCAAGACCTTTGACAAGGTTCTGCACGGTTGACTAGCTAGTAAGGTTAGATCACATGGGAACCAGGGAGACATAGCTAATTGGATACAAAATTGGCTTGAAGTTAGAAGACAGAGGGTGGTGGTAGAGGGTTGTTACTCAAACTGGAGGTATGTGACCACCAGCATTCCTCAAGGATTGGTTGTGCTTCACTATTAGTCATCATTTATATCAATTATTTGGATGAAAATATATGAGGCATGGTAAGTTTGCTGATGACACCAAAAATGGTGATAGAGTGGACTATCAAGATGGTTGTCTAAGAGTACAATGAGATCTTTATCAGATGAGTCAAGGGACCAAGGTGCAGCAGATGGAGTTTAATTTAGATAAATGTGAGGTGTTACATTTTGCTAAGGCAAACCAGGGTAGGATTTATATAGTTAATGGTAAGGTCCTGGGTAGTGTGGTTAAACAGAGGAACCCAAGGTTGCAGATTCATAGTTCCTTGAAAGTGGCATCACAGGTAGACAGGGTGGTGAAGAAGGCATTTGGCATGCTTGCCTCATTGGTCAGAGCACAGAGTATAAGAATTGAAACAACATGTTGTGGTCATACAAGACATTATGAGGCCACTTTTAGTACTGCACACAATTCTGGTCACCCTGTGATAGGAAGGAAGTTGTTAAACTAGAAAAGGAACAGAAAAATTTACAAGGATGTTGCCTGGACTGAAGGGTTTGCGCTATAAGGAGAGGCTGGTTAGGCTGGACATTTTTCTCTGGAGTGTAGGAGGGTGACATAATAAAGGTTTGTAGAATCATGAGGGATATAGATGAGGTGAATACCAAAGGTCTTTTACCTAGAGCAGGGGAGTCCAAAACTAAGGAGCAAAGGTTTAAGTTGAGAGGGGAAAGATTTAAAAGGGACTTGCAGGGCAATGCTTTTACACAGAAGGCAGTGCATATATGGAATGAAATGCCAGAGGAAGTGCTAGAGGTGGGTACAATTCATTTGGACAGGTAGATGAATAGGAAAGGTTTAGAGTGATGTGGGGGCCAAATACAGGCAAACGGGACTAATTCAGTTTGGGATAGCTGGTCTGTTTGGATTAGTTTGAACCGAAGGGTCTGTTTTCTCCTGCTGCATGACTCTGTGCCTCCAAATGTTCCGAAGATCAGAGGAACCTTGGTGTGCATGTATACTGGTGCCTTAAAGTATCAAGTATAAAGTATCAAGTGGCTCAGTGAGGGTGGTATGGTGGCTCAGTGTGGTTATCACTGCTACCTCACAAGTTCAATTCCACCCTTGGATGATTGTCTGTGTGAATTTTGCACATTTTCCCCATGTCTGCATGGCTTTCCTTCGGGTGCTCTGGTTTCTTCCCATATTCCAAGGATGTGCATGTTAGATGCATTAGTCATGGGAAAATTGAGAGTAATAGGGTACGGGAATGGGTCTGGGTGGGATACTTGTCAAAGGGTCAGTGCGGACTTGTTGGGTCAAATGGCCCATTTCCACACTGTAGGGATTCTATGAAATTAGTGAATAAAGGTGAAGGCTTATGGGATACTTACCTTTATTAGTCGAGGCAGAAGGTTTAAGAGTAGAGGGAGATTATGCTAGAACTGGATAAAGATTGGCTTGGCCACAGCTACAATATTGTGCACAGTTCTGGAATCGAATTACAGGGGGGATATGGTGGCAGTGGTGAGGGTGCACAGGAGATTTACCAGAAAGTTACGTGGCCTGGTGAGTTTCAGTTATGAAGAGAGGTTGGGCAGGTGGGGTTGTTTTCCTTCGAGCAGAGAAGATTCAGAGAGAACATGATTGAAATGTATAAAATTATGAGTGGCATAGAGATGGGACACAGGAAGAAACACTTTTCACTTGCAGAGGGATCAACAATCAGGTGACATGAACTTCAGGTAAGGGGCAGAAGGTTTTGAGATTTCAGGAAAACCTTTTTCACCTATAGTGTGGTGGGAGTCTGGAAACCTCTTTGCCTGTAAGGGTGGCAGAGGCAGAAATCCTCATAACATTTAAGAAGTATTTAGATGAGCATGTGCGATGCCAAGACATATAAGGCTATAGGCTAAGGGCTGGAAAAATGGAATTAGTACTTAGCTGGTTGTTTTTGACTGGCACAGATGCAATAGGCCAAAGGGCCTTTCTAAATGCCTCCTCATCTCAGTCCTAAATTGCCTACCTCAAATCCTGGTTTTGAACTGTGGGAACATTTTTCCTGCATTGACCTTGCCTAGTCCTGTTAGAATTTTATAGGTTTCTGTGAGATTCACCCCCTCATTCTTCTAAACTCCAGTGAATGTATCCTAACTGATCCAGTCTCTCTTTATTCACCAGACCTATCATCCCAGGAATCAATCTGGTAAACCTTTGTTACATTTCCCCTTAGTCAGAACATCCTTCTTCAGATAAGCAAACCAAAACTGCACACAGTACTCTAGGTGTGATCTCACCAAGGTCTGTACAACTACAACAAGACATCTTTGCTCCTGCACTCAAAACCTCTCACTTAAAAGGCCAATATATGATTTGCCTTCTTCGTTGCCTACTGTATCTGCATGCTTACTTTCAGCGACTGGTGTGCAAGGACACTCATGAATAGATCCTATTAACATTGGTTTTACGGTACAATTTAAAAACCAAATCCCACATCCCGTATTTATTTGCTGATTTGAAACTTTAATTATTAAGGCAACAGTAGACAGTTTCATGAGATAACTTAGGAAACTTAAGTTATAAAGTTGGGGCATAGTCTTAATGAAACATGTTTGCATTGTTAAAGAACAGCTTAAGGAAAAAACACAAGTAGATTAGATTAGATTAGATTAGATTAGATTAGATTAGATTAGATTAGATTACTTACAGTGTGGAAACAATCCCTTCGGCCCAACAAGTGCACACCGCCCCGCCGAAGCGCAACCCACCCATACTCCTACATTTATCCCTTACCTAACACTACGGACAATTTAGCATGGCCAATTCACCTGACCTGCACATCTTTGGACTGTGGGAGGAAACCGGAGCACCCGGAGGAAACCCACGCAGACACGGGGAGAACATGCAAACTCCACACAGTCAGTCGCCTGAGGCGGGAATTGAACCCGGGTCTCTGGCGCTGTGAAGCAGCCGTGCTAACCACTGTAATTATAATAAATAGAATGATATCAACCAGGTGGATCCCGTTAGGACTGCCCATAACTGAGAGACATAAAATAGCTGACAAATAATTAAATGGAATTAAAAGCCCGATGGAGTATTTAAGTGAGATCATGAGTTGACAAAATGGCACCTTTGAACAGGGGTTATTCCAAGGTGAAAGAGAGTCCTGCACAAACAACAGATGCAAAACGTTTGTCAGAGATAGTTTAATAAGAAACATCCAAGGACGGAAAATTTGTAACAAACATTGAAAGGAAAAGTAAGCTCTCACATGAGCAAACACAGATGAACCTTTGGGATTATAGTTCATAAAAATCTAGAGCATCAAACAAGTTCAATAAACTATGACAATGATTTGACTCGAGTTTCATTAATGAAAGGATGTTGTCCAATTAGGTGAAAAGTGTTAGTCACAACAAGGGACGTAAATCTCATCTCAGAAGACAGTGTGTAGGCAGTTTAGGTCATTGTACAGTTGTGAAAACAACAGATTTACAGTAATTAATTATTTCTTCAAAATTATCACAGCATGAGGAAATAGGTTCTAATTAAAGTTTCTTCAGATAATCACAGAGATAGCTTTTAACATAATTGTAAATCTACATATAGATCAAAAATACAAAGATCACTAAAAGCATTAGACGAAAAGATCAAATATTGATGTGAAAGTTAACTAGTCTCAGATAGCCTTCCCCTTATCATTAAGGATTATCTAGTGCACAGTGTAAGATACAAATTGTTCATCATTAATTAGCTAAAGAATGTTAACAGTAGGCGTAGATTTTGAAGTTTACATATAACTAAATTTATAACAGAATTAATATTATGAATCTCATAGCAGTAAGAACTAACTGCCTTTTATATTTTTTATAATTAGGACAGTGGGAAATATAAGATGAGAAACAGAATTTGATAGCAAATGAATGCAATGAATAACATAATTCAAGCAGTCCTGAGAGATATGCAAGTCTGGGACATGTCAAAGGAGTGCAGCCAGTAACTTTGGAATGCGAATTAATAGGATGCATTGAAAGATTCCAAGACCTGGTGACTACAACATAAAGAGATCATGGGGAACCTGAGACTGTCCATAGAAGTGTCCATCATTGATTAAGTGATTCACAAGATTGGATGTAAAGAATAAGGGGAAAGGCACAGTGACCACATTGTATGTGATTATCGTATCATAGAATATATAAAAATACTGTAACCTACTGGGAAAATCAGAGCCTCATCAACCTCTCTTCTGATCGTAGCCAAAGATTTAGCAGATAGTTGCATCCTCATGTCAAGGCCAGATTCGGGATTGCCTTTGGCCCTTTCCCGGCACGATCCAGTGTGTGCTTATAAAAACTGCCATGTGCCTGTATTCTGCCTGCCTCCTCTGAGTCTTTGTCCCTGGTTAGGGGTTTTGCTTCCAATTAAATCTTATAGTCCTGGGCAGACTGGTTGCTGTACTAAACTGTGATGCACCCAGATAGAATGCTTTCTATGGTGCATGTGTACAAATTGGTAAGGGCCCTTATGGACATGCCAAATTTCTTTAGCCTCCTGAGGAAGAAGAGACATTGTGGTGCCTTCTTGACCATCATCAAAGATGTGGGTGGTTCAGGACAGATTGTTGGTGATTGTCACTCATAGGAACTTGACGCTCTTGATCATCTCCATCTCAGCTCCATTGATATAGATCAGCGGTTAGCACTGCTGTCTCACAGCACCAGGGTTCTGGGTTCAATTCTAGTCTTGGGCGACTGTCTGTGCGGAGTTTGCACATTTGCCCTGTGTCTGCCTGGGTTTCCTTCGGGTGCTCCAGTTTCCTCCCATAATCCAAAACGTGCGGGTTAGGTGAATTGGCCATGTTAAATGTCCATAGTGTTCAGGAGTGTGTAAGTTAGATGCATTAGTCAGGGGTAAATGTAGAGTAATAGAGTTGAGGAGTGGATCTGGGTGGGTTATTCTTCAGAGGGTGGGTGTGGACTTGTTGGGCCAAATGGCCTGTTTCTACACTTAGGGATTCTATGAATCTCATAGAATATGAATTCCCTGATTGGGTTGTTAACTTGGTCCAATCATGAAGTCCTGGCTGACATAAATAAACAGGAGTGTCAGGGATTCTGCTCACTTGAGGAGCCAGGTCTGTGCGAGCTAGGTCAGTGCCATGTACTGTGGACGTGTAAATAAAGGGTGAGTTTGTGGCAGGATGCTGGCTTTTGAGGAGTTATCTCATTGATGATGAGAGAAAAACACAGCCCCGAAGAGATTCTCTCAAAATATTCATTTTTGAAATGAAATAAGCATCTCTTGCACGAAAACAGAAATTGCTGGAAAAGCTTAGCAGGTCTGGCAGGATTTGTGGATAGAAGCAGAGTTAACTTTTCAGGACCTTTCCTCAGAACTGATGGTACCTAAGCAAATGTTTGTTTTAGGAAGGTCTATGGACCATCAAATGTGCCAAGGCCACCTTATATGTTGACCAAGAAACAATTCCAAATTCTGCAACGTCGATCAAGTGTCATTTGCCTCATGTACAAAAATAGAGGCTGATATCAGGAGGCTGGAAAGTGAAGGATTCATCAAACCAGTACAGTTTGTGGAATGGGCTGCATTGGTTGTACCAATTATGAAGCCCAATGGTCAGTTCACCTTTGTGGGGATTTCAAACAATGAACCACTTTTCGCTGAAGGATAAATATCCAATCCCTTACATAGAGGACTTATATACAAAACTAATGGGGAGACTACCCTCACGAAGCTGGACAGGAGCCATGTGAACATGCAATTGTGATTAGATGAGGATTTCTAAAGGTATGCTACAATTATGGTTTGTGGCAAAAAAACAAGACTGCCTTTTAGGGTATCATTAGCCTGTGCCATTTTCCAGCAGACAATGGGAACATTTCACAAGGTCTACCCCAGGGTCATCATTTATCTGGATGACATGCTAATAACCGAGAAGACCAACAGAGAGCATTTAGAGAGCTTGGAAGTTTCTCCAAGGTGGGGATATGCCTTAGGGGGATAAATGTGTGTCTCAGGCATCCCAATTGACCTAGCTAGGCCATAGAGTTGACAAGGAGAAAGTGAGGGCTGCGGATGCTGGTGCTCAGAGTCGAGAGTGCAGTGCTGGAAAAACACAGCAGGTCAGGCAGCATTCGAGGAGCAGTAGAATCAAGATTTTGGGCATAAGCCCTTCATCAGGAAGGGCTTATGCTTGAAACATCAATTCTCCTGCTCCTCAGATACTGCCTGACCTGTTGTGCTTTTCCAGCACTACACTCTTGACATAGAGTTGACAAGACTGGGTTACAGCGTTGGAAGATAAAGTGAGGGCAATGAAGGTTGCCCCAGTTGCCACGCCTGTACTGGAACTTAGATCTTTCCTTGAGTTGGTGAATTATTATGGAAAATTCATATGCTGCCTCGCCTCCATCCTGGCACCTTTACATTTGCTATTGAAAAATGTTTTAGTCTTTGAAATGGTCTCACAGCTAACATGTAGCTGTCAGGGAAAATGATAAAGCAGCTATCATTGTCGAATGTGTTGGCACACAATGATCCAAGTGAGATGTGGTGCTGACATGCGATACCTCCCTGTAGAGTATCAGGGTAGTGTTGGATCACTGGTGGCCCAGTGAGAGGAATACCAAGAGCATGCGCTTCCCAGTCTTTGGCTGATGCCAACCAAAAATATGCCCAGACAAAGAGGGAAGGTCTGATGGTTATTTTTAGTGTGAGAAAGCTTCACCAATACCTTTATGGACATATATTTGTTATAGTAACAGACCTCAAACCGCTGCTAAAGCGACTTAAGGAGAACAGGACTGTGTCACCCATAGCTTCAGGTCAAATTCAGCAGTAGGCTGTTATCCTGAGTGCATACACCTACAAGTCAGAGGCTCAGTGGCTAATGTGGATGTCTTGAGCTACCTCCCACTGGCAGATACACCACCAGTGGTGCCACCACTAGAAATGTTCATCCTGGTTATAAACATTCTGGACACTCTTTCAGTCACTGCTGACAATATCAGACTGCGGACACAAGAAGATCCGTACTGTTAAAACTAAAACAGCTGGTAGTGATGAGGAAAACAAAAAGGCCATCGCAACCAGAAATTAAACCTTTCTGGACCCAGTGAGACCAGATCAACTTACAGGATGGCATATTATTAAGGGGACCAAGTGTGATTGTCCTGAGTGAAGTTTGCCAACAGATACTGGCTGAACTCCAGCACAGTCATACAGGGGGTCCAAAATGAAGATGTTATCAAGAAGTTATGTCTGGTGGTCAGGTTTAATTGCTGACATAGCCGCAGTGGGAGATCTTTTTAATACATGGACTTCCGGAGGTATTGGTCGCAGACAATGGGCCATCATTTACCAATAGGGAATTTGAGTATTTCCTTAAGTCAAATGGCATTTGACATGTAAGCTGGAAATGTGTTGCTGGAAAAGCGCAGCAGGTCAGGCAGCATCCAGGGAACAGGAGAATCGACGTTTCGGGCATAAGCCCTTCTTCAGGCCTTCATCAGCCCTTCTCCTCACTTTCTCCTCATTTGACATGTAAGGACAGCTGCAAACCATTCACCATCCAATGATTTGACAGCAGGAGCAGTCCAAACTTTGAAGGCAAGTTTAAAGTAACAGCCTACAGTTTCACTCAATACCAAACTGTCCTGGTTCCTGTTTGATTGTAAGAACACCAGTCACGCAACTGCAGGGACAGCTCCAGCAGCTTTGCTAATGGAGAGAAGACTCCACATCAGGTTAGATCTGACCTTCCTGACCTTGGGGTAGGATGAAATGGCATCGGGAATGCCAATGCTGGACACAAGACTCCTTCAAGTGAGAAAGGCACTTTACTTCAGAGGGCATAGTTTGGTGTTGAAACCATGGGAATGGTCTTGCATGGGTAAAAGGCATGCCTCATGCAAGGTCAGGGCCCATGACATACAAAATCTGGTTCAGTGAGGTGGTTCTGAACAAGCACATGGAGCACATGAAAGTTGCAGCTTCTCAAACAGGGGGGGCAGCATAACATACCCAGCCCCTCATAACATCAAGCAAGGCTCTCAGAACTGGTGGGCTCGCCCCACTAGTGGGCGGCACGGTGGCACAGTGGTTAGCACTGCTGCCTCACAGCGCCGGAGACCTGGGTTCAATTCCCGCCTCAGGCGACTGACTGTGTGGAGTTTGCACATTCTCTCCGTGTCTGCGTGGGTTTCCTCCGGGTGCTCCGGTTTCCTCCCACAGTCCAAAGATGTGCAGGTCAGGTGAATTGGCCTGTAGTGTTAGGTAAGGGGTAAATGTAGGGGTATGGGTGGGTTGTGCTTCGGCGGGTCGGTGTGGACTTGTTGGGCCGAAGGGCCTGTTTCCACACTGTAATGTAATCTAATCTAATCTAATCCACCTAACATTGAATAAACCTCTGAGGACAAGATGGACACCTCAGATATAATGGCTTGATGTCTCTATTGCCGAAAAAGATGAGCTTTGGCCGAGATGCTCTGGGGGTAAGAGGCAGGGCTATAGTCTGATATGTCATGCTGCCAGTATCTGAGGCAGAGTCAGAAGAACTGGAGCAGGTGCAAAAATGCCCCAGGAGAAGCTACAGGAAAAAGAATGGGCCTACTCCAGAACTGAGAGGGTGAGGATAGAGTGATTGGAATGATGTCAGCCAGGTGGATCTTATAGAATATGAGTTCCCTCAGTGGGTTTGTTAATTTGGTCCAATCAGGGTGTTCCAGCTGACAGATATAAACAGTAGTCGCCCCATAACCTGAGCTGCCTCCGAAATTTTAATTTTGTCTCCTTCAAAGATGTAAAAAGGAGGGCCCTGTATAGACTGCTGCTGCACACCGTCCACCTCTTCTCCCTCATCCACCGTCCGGACACACCTTGGCGTGCCCATTTGCCACCGGGTGGTGGGGATCCCCAGTGGAGGGCTCCCTACGCGGGAGTCCTCCCCCTTTCTCTCGGGGATCTGGGGTGGAGGGTGCTGCACGCAGCAGTCCCCTGCAAACGCAGGTTGCGGTGGTTCACGGACCTCCAGCCCAACTGCTTGTTCTGTGGCGCTGTGGAGTCCGTGGACCATGTATATATTGGGTGTGGGCGTTTGCACTCCCTTTTTGATTTTCTGAAAAACCTTCTCCTCTGTTTTTGGCTGCACTTTAGTCCCACGCTCCTGATCTTTGGGCACCCGGTACGGAGGAAGGAGGGCAGGCCTGAAGACCTCCTCGTGGGTCTGCTCCTGGGCCTGGCCAAACTGGCCATCAGCAGGTCGAGGCAGCGGGCCGTGGAGGGGGTCGTTAGGGCCGACTGCCTGCCCCTCTTCCGCGGTTACGTTAGAGCCCGGGTGTCCTTGGAGAAGGAGCACGCGGTGTCGACCAACACCCTGGAGTTGTTCAGGGAGAGGTGGGCGCCGCAGGGAGTGAAGTGCATCATTTCTCCCTCCAACTCTATTTTGATTTAGTCCCTACCCTCCCCTTCACTGTTTTTGATCACACAGCACTGCCCTTTGATGTGAAGGGCAATGTTTGTCACTGGCCACCCGGGTGTTTTCCTATCTTCCTGGTGGTGGAATTTGAGTAAAGATTCGTGCACTTTGTGTCTTTCACTGTGTCTCACACCTGCACACACACACCATGGGTGCTGGGGGAAAAAATGAGCACTACCGCACTTAGGTGGTTGTGTGGGGGTTAAAATAAAAAAAAAACAGGAGTGTGGAGTTAATGCAAAAAAAAATAAATAAACAGTGGTGTTCTTTCACTGTGCCTCACACCTGTACACACAATATGGGTGCAGGGGAAAAATAAGCACTACCACAGTTAGGCAGTAGTGTTGGGGGGAAAATTAAAAAAAAGATAAACAGTAGTGTCAGGAGGTCCGCTCACTTTAGGAACCAGCTCTGTGCTAGCTGGGTTGGTGTTATGAATTATGCATATGCAAATAAGTGAAGACTTTGTGATGGGAACCCAGTCTTTGTGGATGTTTTTCAGTGATGAGATGTGCCAATACTATAATGTTTAAATTATGCTAATCCTACTCCTTGCTTTTGCTTGAGTTAGCTTTTATAGCTCTACAAATTGGAGATCATTTCTAGATAAGAATGGGAACGTGGTAGAGAATTAAAATGACAGGCAAACAAATACTTGGTGTCATGTTTGCAGACGGAGTGGAGATATTGTACAAAATAGTCTCTTGATGTATATCCCTTTGTTGGTTCCCTACCTCCTCTTGACAGCTCAAGTTCCTACTTATCTCAGTGTCATCAATGATTTTAGCTACAATATACTCAAACCCTCATTGAAATCATTAATATAGATTTTAAAGTTTGTAGCACTGATCACCTTGTTGTTCCATTGTTTTCCATGTGCTAACTTGAAAAAGAGTGAAATGGCCACTCCTGTTCCCAAGTTCAATGTTACTATGTGAAATAATCATACTATATTAATCAGTAAAATTCCTCCAGGTTCAAGATAAGATGGAATAGTATTTGAAAGTTCTGTAAAATTTAAAGAGAGAATGAGACTAAGGAAATTAGACAGAATGAGAAAAATAATTTGAGCGTTAAGTTCATCATTCTAGATGATGTGGAGGTGCCGGTGTTAGGCTGCAGTGGACAAAGTTAAAAGTCACATAACACCAGCTTATAGTCCAACAGGTTTATTTGGAAGTAAAATTTTTGGAAGCACCGCTCCTTCATCAGGTAGCTAGTGGAGCAGGATCATAGGACACAGAATTTCTAGCAAAAGATCACAGTATCATACAACTGATGCAATATATTGAACAAATCTAGATTGCTTTTAAATCTTTCATCTTTTAGAATAGATTATAGATTTTGATTCATTAATATTTAAATCCCAGAACTTCTTTCAAGTCACATTCCCGAGATAGCTTAAGGTTTGATGATAAAAGAGGACATCTCAGCTCAGACAATGACAGGTGTCAGGTTAGAGTCCGTATGTATTGCAATTTAGTGTCAGAGTGGTTCTATTTCCAAAGTGGGAATTTATAAAATGTCACGTGGATTAACTCCATACAGATTGTGTGCCTTTTGAACAAAATATCTGCAAATACAATTCTGCAAATGTAATTTCACCCCATGTTTAAGCGTACTTATGAGGGAGAGAGTTACATAGAGAGAGAGAGAGAGAGAGAGAGTGTGTGTGTATATATGATAGAGTGTGTCCAAGTGTGATGGAGGGCATGCCTGTGAGAGTGTATGTGCATGGGTATGAGTGTGGGGGATGCATTTGTGTGCCTAACAGACAGTGTGAGTCTGAGTGAGGGTCTGTCTGAGTGTGTGAGTATGTAAGGGTGTGTCTGTGTTTGAGACAGTGTATAGTGTAATGAGGTCACCTGTAGTGACATGCTCCAGGTGACCCCACTACAATATATACTCTCACACATACATTCACATTCACACACAAGCATTCATAGACACACACTCTTATGTACTCACACACTCATGCAGACCCTGTCTCATATAGACATGCTCTCTCAGGCACACACACAACCACCCTGCCCATCCCCTACTGACCACACTCACACCCATGTGCACACCCTCTCACAGATATGCTCCATCAGATTCACGTGCACACATCTATCAAGCATGCGCACACTCACACTCTCTCCTTCTCTTACACACATACACGCACACATATAAGTCTATGGGGTGAAACTGCATTTATAGATTTGTATTTGCAGATACATTATATTTTGTTCAAAAAGCACGCAATCTCCTGACAGTCACTCCATGTGACATTTTATAAATTCCTACTTTGGAAATAGAACCAATCTGACACTAAATTGCAATATATACAAACTCTAATCTCACACCTGTAATGCATTGTCTGAGCTGAGATGTCATCTTTTTTCATAAATTCTTAAGCTATCTCGGGAATGGGACTTGAAAGACGTTCTGGGATTTACATATTAATGAACTGAAATCTGCAATCCATTTTAAAAGATGAAAGACTTAACAGCAATCGCGGTTTGTTCAATATTTGGCATCAGTTGAATGGTACTATGATCTTTTGCTATAAATTCTGTCTTATGACCCTGCTCCACCAGCTACCTGATGAAGGAGTAGTGTTCCAGAAGCTTGTGCTTCAAAATAAACCTGTTGGACTGGTTTTCTGTGATTTTTAACATTCTAGATGTTTTAGAGTGAATTTTAGAACCAAATGAAAGGCATTAGAGAATGATATGGGTTTAGACCCTATTACCTGAGCATGATTCACCTCAGAATCATGGGATCAAATAGTTACAGATGAAAGCAGCCTATCATTTCCACGCTGGATCTCCATACTCAATCTGCCATCATTATTCTTTCAGGCAGCACAATCAAGATCATAACTATTCGAAGAGTCAAGGTGACTTTTTTTCCCTGACTTTTGTCAATCACTTCAAATTTGTGTCCTTTATTTTGTAATGCTTTCAGCAATTGAAAGAGTTCATTTTTTCTAATTTTGAATAGATTTTATAAAAGCTGCTTGTCAAAGTGGCTCAGTGGTTAGCACTGCATCTTCATAGCACTCAGGACCTGGGTTTGATTCCACCCTTGGGCAAATGTGTGGAGATTGCACTTTCTCCCTGTGTCTGTGTGGGTTTCCTCCAGGTGCTCCAGTTTCCTCCAACAGTCGGAAGGTGTGCTGGTCAGGTGGATTGGCTATGTTAAATTGCCCATCATGTCCAGGCATGTGCAGGTAGGTGAATTGGCCATGGGAATGGCAGGGTACAGGGACGGGGTGTACAGGTGGGATGCTATTTGGAGTTTCAGAGTGGACTTGATGGGCCGAATGGCCTGCTTCCACACGGTAGGGATTTTATGATTCTCAAAGGACAACACTAAATCTTCTCCAATCCATATATTTTCTTCATCCCTGTAACTGTTCCCATAAAATCTTTCCAGTATCCTTTGTAATGTTTTCTAAAATGTGGTACTAGAATGAGAAAGACTGCTACAATTGAGGTCAACCATTGGCTTGTAAGTTCTCAGTTCTGCATTCAATGCTTCTATTTATAAATAAACCCAGGACCTTGTATGCCTTTTTAATCACTTCCTGAAACTGCCTTGCCACGTTCAATGATTTGTGCATACTTATTTTCAGGTTTCTCTGTGCCCGCACACTGTTTTGAATTTATCTTAATTTATTTTGCATCACCTTGTTCTTCCCATCTCATTCTTGCCTTTGCATTAATTTTCATGTGCCATGTATCTGCTTATTTCATGAACAGAATGCCCTGGGACTGCTGGGAGCTTTCAGAAGTATAGGCAGGGCAATTTAATTGAGTGGCAGACAAAAAATCAGTTTTGTGACATTGGTTAAGATTTTGATGTCAAGTTTGCAGAACAATTTAGGAAGTTTGGCTTTCCGGATCTTGATGGTCAGGAACTTATTTTTCATTCATTGACATGTCATAAATATACATTAACATTCCAGGCTGCTGGAATTACATTCTTGGATGCAAGCTCATCAGACACAAATGGGAAATGAGTGCTCACAAACCCAAGTATATATATAATATTAACATGAGGAATGTATCTGGTGGTGTAGCCTTATTTCTCCAAATTCTGGTGAGTATAAACTTCTTCAGTTATTTAACTCCTTCATAACCAAGCTACTTCTGTGCGCAAACAATTAGACTACAAGTGGTGACCAGCTCTACCAGCTTTTGAGAAGGTTGAGACCGCATGTGGCCTGCTTGTCATTCTTAAATGCTTATAGCCAAAGGGGTGAAGCCTCACCATATCAACAAGCTTGCCTAAACACGACAGCCACACTGGCTGTCCTGGATGATGCCATCAAACTTGAACAGGCCAGACAAGTCTGTTAATAAGGTTTTTGGCTGTTTTGATTTGGCCAGTAAACAAGATATGAACATTATATTGAGTTTAAGTGTGGTCAATTATAAATAATTATAACTCCTTGTCAGGAAGAACTGCCATATGGTGCAGGTCAATCTTGTTAATGTTGTTTTTATGGTCAAGGCTAAAATTAAACATTGTGGTCAAAATAAACACTTTTACAGTTGTACATATGTTCACAAAGACACTTTGAAACTTTTAAGAATTAAGTTACTTCTTACTTAGCATGCACATGACATATATGTAGTATATACAGAATTTTGGTATTAAGTTTTGCAGTTATTTTTACCTTTGATGTACATTGATTGAATTTACATATTTAACTTAATTTTAGCCCCCTGACAATCTCTGTGTACTTTTTAAAAATATAGGCACTGCATTGTTCTTTGTTGCTGGTGCAATCTGTTCCCCTTAGTTAACTTGTTTCTAGCATCACAGTTACAATGAAGCCATATGTTAGCAAAGAGTTCTTTTAGTAAAAAAATGTTGATAGTCTTTGGAATTTTTCAAAACAGTTAAATTATCAGTACGACATCAGGAAGATATAAAATCACTACGAAGTAACACTACACTCTTAGACACACAAAATGCTCTGCTGGTGCCACATTATCTTGATAGGAATCAATGGAATTAGTAAAGTAGCAAACTGCCATAAAATAATGTAATTATCATTGAAAGGAACAAATCAGGAGATTGTAGGAAGTGATATCAGTAAGGTGAACATAATTTTTGAAGAAACCAATTAGGAATTGGACACACGCTACCTAGCTGGTCCGAGAATGATCATATGATATCGATGGATTGGCAAGGCAATCAGAGTTCAGGATGTCTCTATCCATGCACCAAGGCAGAGACTAGCAAGGGCCAATAAGTGGTGATTCTTAATGGTTCTGTGTATAGAAAAGAAAACTGAAAATATAAGGAAACATTCACTCAACAAGAGACATGTGGCCATTCAACCAGAAACCATTCCACTGTGAATTGACTGAATCCACAATTTTTATTAAATATTCTTTCTTCTGTTAATATTTAATGCATGTAGTATATTCTGTGAACATTGTTTGAACAAAGTCATGCCTGTAGTGATGCTGTATTTAGTTAATGTAAAAGACCTGTAGATTTATTATCTCAAATTTGGTCTTTAATTGTAATTGACTTGCCTCTTTGTTGGATGGAACACTCCAGATCTTAACCAAAAAGTTTAGAAAAAGGGTGGATAAGTAAAAAGGAAAAGTAGGAATGGAACTTAAAAGAGGAGATTGTCAGAGGCACTTAAAGGATCCTGAGAAATGGAGAGATGATACTTTTGGATGCAGTTAGGGAATCACTAACTGATGGGGAAAAGGGGATAAGGGAAAATGGAAGCAGTGAGGAACACAATGGGGTAAATTGGTGTACTGGGAAGGGAGAAAGAGTAGGTAAAATGAGTAAGAGGCTTTATAAAGCTAAAGTTAGTCATGGGGATCTGAATGGGAGTAGGATTGGGCCAAGACCAGGAATATCAGGGGAGATGATAAAATAGCCAATGATCACAGGTTAAGATTGAAGAAGGACAGAAAGGATACCAGTGGAAAAGAGAAGGACATCCATAGTTGGGGGAAAAATAAAACATAGAGAGTGATAGTAAAGATGTATAAATCAAAATAATCTACATTAGAGTAGGTAGTGGCATAGTGGTAATGTCACTGGATTAGCAATTCAGAACGTCAGGCTAACATTCTGGGAGTATGGGTTCAAATCCCACCATGGCAGATGATGAAATTTGAATTTGATAAAATCTAGCTTTAGAAGTAGTCTAATGGTGGCTATGTAACACTGTAAAATCCCCTCTGGTTCATTAACATCCTTTAGGGAAGAAAATCTGTTACCCTTGATGGTCTGGCCTACATGAGACTTCAGACCCAAAAAAAATGGTTGTCTCTTAACCTACTCTCTGTACAGAGGAATTGAATTAGAAAGACCACCTAGCATTGATCTAGGCAATGGAAGTGACAACAACAAGCACAACTTTTCAACCTATAACCTCCTCCTTACCAACATGTGTGGGCTCGGGCCAAAATTGGAAGAACTATCCCACAGATTGGTCAACAGAATCAAGATACACAGAATCATGCCTTACAGATAATGTATCATGCTTCCTGGGTATTTGCTCTCCCAATGGCAAGACAGACTCCAGACGTGGCAGCATAATACAAAGTCAGGAGGCAATTAACTCCAGACCCCAGGAAATCTCATAGCATTGGGTCAAACATGGGCAAGGTAGCTGCCAGCTGATTTCCACATTTACGTCACCTTGGCTGATGAATCAGTATTCCTCCATGCTGAACACCACTCAGAGGAAGCACTGAGGGTGACAAAGGCACAGAATGTACTCTGGGTGAGGGACTTCACCCAGATGTCCATCACCAAACAGAATGTTGAAGCTGATAAAATATCTCCATCAACAATGCGGGAGCTCAGTACAATAGCACAAAACACAAGACTGAATTTTTCCATCCATCTTTAGTCAGAAGTTCATTTTGAATACAGGTCAAGAGAGGAAGCTGCAAGTTTAAAAAGATTACATACAGTGGCTTCATTCTGAACATTGCTCTTTGATAAGGGGCAGCAAGTTTTTAAAAAGTGTGGAGATCAGTGAGTGGCTCCATTTTGTTTTGTCAGAAAACTCAAAATGCCAGCTTTCTTTCTGACAAATTATTTATGGAGAATTAACTGTTACTAGATGGATATTTTGGATAATTTTAGTTACTAGATTTTTTTTGGCCCAGCTTGGAGTTATTTCAGCTGATATGCTAGAGACTAACCTCTTGAAGGACATGATGATGAGTGTGGTGAATATCTTTTGTAAAATAATGTAGAATGTTTGCAGTTAATTGAATGAGATAATGAAAAAAAAATTGAAAGGGGATTGCAGAACAGACACTGTGACTTTTAAAAAGACATTTGCAGCTAATTGAAAAAAAAACTGTAATGTGTGATGAGCTAAGGAGTGGCAGTGGGTGTCTTGCTCCTTGAAAGAACTAGTACACAGCCATAACAGGCCAAATGGGCTTCTTCTAGACTTGAATTCCCCTGGGAGAGGAGCATGTTCCAGCACCATCTCAACCAGAATTGCTAGTGTATATAACACTTCTTATTAAATTCAACCTGATGCAATGGAAGTAATTCCTAACCCTTTGTAGTGTTTTATTGAAATTTATTTTATAGAAAAAGCTTTGAAAATACCTCAATGTTGTTGATGATAACTTTGGAGAAGGTGATTTTTTTTTACAGGTCTTGGAACAAGACGGCTGTGAAACTTTACTCAAAACGTCTGATTTTCCACTTAACCTGTTTTCGAATTTACCTATAAATAGAGAATCATAAAAACCAATGAGTGAAATGAAGTCCTCGATGTAAATTTACCTTCTCATTACTTGGAACTGAGAGTTGTCACTCTAATTCACAGATGATATACATGTGCCATTTTGTAAAGTTATCACTCACTTGTAAATTCAGGCAGACAGGATAACGAAGAGGGTCATTTGTGTTTGGATCACTGGTGAGTTGGGATTGCCTCAAATAAATCAAAAGAACTGTACCTTACAAACAGTAATTTGTGGAATCATCTTTATGTATCTCAATCTTTGGATTTACCATTGTGATATGGAATTAAGTTTGGTTATATATTTAAAAATAATTCCAAACCAATATTTTGTACAGGATAAGGTCATCTAATCTCTCAAAATTTTACACAAGTTACATGATACCAGAAACATACTTGCCAACAGCAATGAATAAAAGAGTAAAACTACTCACAGTCAGTTAAATATTCGGGGAAACATCTCAGGATCCAAAATTACATTTTAAAAGTTCTTCAAATTAAGTTGATACAAAATATTTAGAAGCATAATTGACTTATGTGTGGTCAATGTAACTGTTCCAGCAGTAAATTCTACTATCTAAATCATTTAAACATATGGATATCAAAAAAGCAAAGGCTGGACAGTTGGGTTTTGAAGCAGTGTGATGCAAACAGCGTGGGTTCAATTCCCATTACTGGCTGAGGTTACCATGAAAGACTCTCCTTCTCAACCTCTCCCTCGCCTGAGGCATAGTGGGCCTCATGTTAAATTGCCACCAGTGTCTCTCTCTAATGAGAGAGTAGCCCTCTGGTAATACTATGGTGACTCACTCACTCCCTTCTCTGTTTACCATTGCCAGTCTGAAAAATAACTTTTAAAGTTACCCCGCTCTTTACTGACCAATAACATGATCAAGATTTCTCGTGACCAGGATTTGTAACCCACACAGTTGGACACTGTGTGGAGTTCAAATTCAGGGTACTATGATTACAGCAGTTTTCATAGAATCATTTCATAGAATCCCTACAGTGTGGAAACAAGCCCTTGGGCCCAACAAGTTCACACTGACCCAACGAAGTGTAACCCACTGTGGAGGAAAATTTGACATAGTTTGCCTGGAAGCCATTTTCCTGTTCTGGCTGAGAAACCATTTTTTAAAGCAAGATGTCTGTTAGCTTTGCACCCCTTACTATGAGGCCTTATCTCTCTGAGGCTTCTCGCCTGTCGAGTTAGTGTTTTTCCCACTTTGGTGGATGGCCAGTGCATGCAGCATAGTCAGTCAAGCAGAGCTAGACTTGTCAATTAGACCTGTTCCTCTACAAATTATTGCCATTTCACAGTTGCTCAGCTACTTAAGGACATCTCTGCTTAGTGTTAACAGATTGGTGTGAGCAGAACATATGGTGATAACATTCACTTTGGTCCACTTATAGAATATGTTAGAGTATTTAGTTTTGACCTTAACCTCTTGACCGATATCACCGAGCCACAGTTAGGACGGTGAATTCCCCATGATACACCATATAATAAACTAATCAGTTCTCAAGGGCTGTGTCTCAAGGGTTTTTCTTCAACACCCACACAGACCTTTTCCTCTACCCCATTAATCTACATTTACCCCTGACTAATGTACCTAGCCTACACATACCTGAACAGTATGGGCAATTTAGCATGGCCAATTCACCTAACTTGCACATCTTTGGAATGTGGAAGGAAAACGGAGCACCCAGAGGAAACCCGTGCAGACATGGGGAGAATGTGCAAACTCCACACAGCCCGAGGCTCGACTCAAACCCAGATCCCTAGCGCTGTGCAGCGGCAGTGCTGACCACTGAGCCACCGTGCAGCCCAGCTGACTTGAGCTTACATTATGAAAGTAACTGATTAATGCAAATGCCCATTGAAGAACCTCTCATAGCTCACAAGCAAATTTGTGAGCTCTGACATGAATAAAACACTTACTCTGCCAACTCTGGGTTTGATTCATCATTTTCCACTTACATTGAGCATTTATGATTCTAATGAGGATGGAAGGTCATACAGGCTATTCTTCACAGACTGTGTCACATGCTCAGCCTGGTAATCAAGGGGAAACCTCAAATCTCCACGTTCTTTTCTTCTTTCACTCCCCGTTGAGCCCAAAAGTACTGAGCTTCCACAAGTTCCAACACACTTCCATGAACTATGACTTCATTTCCTAACTTTATACCCTGAGGCCCAGCCCCAGAACAATTTCATGGGCTACAATATCCCACACCTCCTTTCAAAACCAGGATGGTTGTGGACATATATGACACTCACCTCCCACAACTGTCCTGCAGTAATAATGTCCTCCAAACACGACAGTTCTCTCTCACCGCTGCATGTTGAGATATCCCCCTTCACAATTGCGTTACCCAACTGCTCCCCTCTCACTGTACTTTCACTGAGTTGCCCTTCAAGACTGACCAAGAACCACCACACTCACGGACTTCAATGGAAAGATCTGATTGATGGTTGACTGATCTTTGTGCAACTCCCTGACTATCTACTAGGAGAACATGAGGACTGCAGATGCTGGAGATCAGAGTTGAAAAGTGTGGCACTGGAAAGGCACAGCAGGTCAGGCAGCATCTGAGGAGCAGGAGAGTCAATGTTTCAGGCATAAGCCCTTCATCAAGAATTCCTGATGAAGGACTTAAGCCTAAAAAGTCAATTCTCCTGTTCCTCGGGTGCTGCCTGACTTGCTGTGCTTTTCCAGCACCACACTTTTCGACCCTGACCATTTACTGCCAATACTTGGATTGATTGTACTTGACCAATAGGACTGACCATAGCCTCCTACCCTGATTGTAGTGGTATGGAACTCCTGACTACTGAATTTGGCAGATTGACCACGTCCAAGTATCAGATGCTGCCCTTGAGTTAATGTGCTTGGATCCCCTGACTGAAAGCTGTCTTGCTTTTCAAAATGTGATATTTTCTTTTCCTTAGGTAGCACCTTCTATGAAATACTTTGCAAATTATACCAAGACATAAATTTCAATTATGATTTCATTCTATAAATTCAGCAAAACATGAAGAAAATCCAGAGGAACAAAAACAGTAAAAGAACATGCAAAACTTGGAAATAAACATACTGGTCATTTGAAGCTCCATTTTGACTTGTATATGAGGAGTCAAACTAGTTTGTGTCATTTATACACTTGTTTTTCTGTTTGCAAAAATAAGGTCAGATGGCTATATAGAAGCAGAGTGTACATATTAATTTGTGAAATGACATCATAAAGGTAACTCACCTCAATGATCTGCAGTTCTTCAAAATTGATGCTGCTTTAAAACACAGTATCAGTTCAAATTACAATGTTCAATTTCCTAGTTGTCCTAAAACAGGTCTTTGAGACTGGTGCACAGCTAAGCAAATGATTTATGCACATTTATAATTGACTTATTTGCATTAACTGAAGTCAGATCAGCAGTGAGCCCAGCAACACAACTTGACTCCTTCAGTCACAAACTAATGGGAAAAGTTGTGCTGGAGAGAGGGAACTGGGACTTAGTGGGCAAAAGAAAGTTTGTCATCTCTGAGACACAGTTCAAATACAACCTAACTGCTCTAAGAATCCTATGTTTAAGTAAGTCCTATTTAATATTTCTCTAAACTGGCAATGCAACTCAGACAAGGAAATAGCAAGGATGGTTAATATAGGGAGCAGAAAATTGCCATATTAAAGGGGTACTTTTCAATTGGTGGGGCTGAGGCAATTTGATTACCTGATTCAGAAGTGCTTGATATTGATGCAAGCGACCAAACATTTGCTTATGGGTCCCAATATTACTCTTGGAAGGACAAACATTTCACAAACATACACATTTGGGCAGATGAACCAAAGGGCAATTATTGAGAAAGTGGCCAATTTGGTGGTTACCTCTGGGATTTTCATGTAAATAATAATCAGGGTGCAATCCCGAGGTTAGAAGGCCAATCAAAGGCACCATTGACAGCAACAATTTCAGCACGGGGAGCTTTCATGATAGGAAAATGAATAAAGAGGGCTTCTAAAGATTGAGGAGTCCTTTAACGAGTTATTAGAAATTTTAAAACCAAGCAAGAGCAGCACTGTAAAAGGGGAAAACTCCCAATGCAGGGCTCAACTGTGATCACCTGAGTAAGCTGACTACATGGTTGGAGGCAGGAAATTCCTCTTCTACAGTTGGCACCAAAACAAAGTATATTCATTAAGTTTTCTTGCTTTGACCTTCACTTCTAGGTTATTGCTCTCTACGTCCCCAAATTGGATTTGTTCCATTGTTTACTTGAGCATACTATTTATGAAGTGGTAAAACATTTTTGGGTTCCCTATATGTTGCCTCTTGTTTACTCATATTCTCTTTTTGTCAGCCCATTTTCCTCTTTATTCCCCCTCTCAACTGATTGACCTATTCACACTTGCATCCTTTTTCAGAGTTGACCTCAAATAATTAACAATGAAAATTTTCAAGAGAGCTATATAGCTTTACAAGTGACTAAATTAAACTAGTAAATAACCATTCAGATGTATAATGAATGGGTATAGTCACATAAATTTTATGTTTTTTGCATCATAACAAAACCAATAGTTTAGACAATAGACAATAGGTGTAGGAGTATGCCATTCTGCCCTTCGAGCCTGCACCACTATTCAATTTGATCATGGCTGATCACCCTTAATCCTGTTCCTGCCTTATCTCCATAACCCTTGATTCCACAATCCTTGAGAGCTCTATCCAACTCTTTCTTAAATGAATCCAGAGACTGGGCCTCCACTGCCCTCTGGGGCAGAGCATTCCACACAGCTACCACTCTCTGGGTGAAGACGTTTCTCCTCATCTCTGTCCTAAATGGTCTATCCCATATTTTTAAGCTGTGTCCTCTGGTTCAGCACTCACCCATCAGCGGAAACATGTTTCCTGCTGCCAGCGTGTCCAATCCTTTAATAATCTTATATATCTCAATCAGAACCCCTCTCAGTCTTCTAAACTCAAGGGTATACAAGCCCAGTCACTCCAGTCTTTCAGTATAAGGTAATCCCGCCATTCCAGGAATTGACCTCGTGAACCTACGCTGCACTCCCTCAATAGCCAGAATGTCTTTGCTCAAATTTGGAGACCAGAACTGCACATAGTACTCCAGGTGTGGTCTCACCAGGGCCCTGTACAGCTGCAGAAGAATCTCTTTGCTTCTATACTCAATCCCTCTTGTTGTGAAGGCCAGCATGCTATTAGCCTTCTTCACTCCCTGCTGTACCTGCATGCTTACCTTCATTGACTAGTTACAAGAACACCCAGATCTCTCTGTACTGCCCCTTTACCTAAATTGATTCCATTTAGGTAGTAATCTGCCTTCCGGTTCTTGCCACCAAAGTGGATAACCATACATTTATCCACATTAAACTGCATCTGCCATGCATCTGACCACTCACCTAACTTGTCCAGGTCACCCTGTAATCTCCTAACATCCTCATCACATTTCACCCTGCCACCCAGCTTTGTATCATCAGCGCATTTGCTAATGTTATTGTTAATACCATCTTCTATATCATTAACATATATTGTAAAAAGCTGCGGTCCCAGTACTGATCCCCGCGGTACCCCACTGGTCAATCCTGCCATTCCAAAATGGAGCCGTTTATCACTACTCTTTGTTTCCTATCAGCCAACCAACTTTCAATCCAAGTTAGTACTTTGCCCCCAATACCATGCGCCCTAATTTTGCTCACTAACCTCCTATGTGGGACTTTATCAAAAGCTTTCTGAAAGTCCAGGTACACTACATCTACTGGATCTCCCTCATCCATCTTCAGAGTTACATCCTTAAAAAATTCTAGAAGATTAGTCAAGCATGATTTCCCCTTCATAAATCATTGCTGACTCTGACCTATCCTGTTACTACTATCCAGATGTGTCGTAATTTCATCCTTTATAATAGACTCCAGCATCTTTCCCACCACTGAGGTCAGACTAACTGGTCTATAATTTCCTATTTTCTCTCTCCCACCTTTCTTAAAAAGTGGTACAACATTAGCTACCCTCCAATCCGCAGGAACTGATCCCGAATCTATCGAACTCTGGAAAATAATCACCAATGCATCCACGATTTCTTGAGCCACCTTCTTCAGTACCCTGGGATGTAGACCATCAGGTCCCAGGGACTTATCAACCTTCAGACCTAACAGTCTCTCCAACACCAAGTCCTGGCAAATATAAATTCCCTTAAGTTCAGGTCCTTCAGCCACTGTTACCTCAGGGAGATTGCTTGTGTCTTCCCCAGTGAACACAGATCTGAAGTACCAATTAAATTCTTCTGCCATTTCTTTGTTCCCTGTAATATATTCCCCTGTTTCTGTCTTCTAGGGCCCAATTTTAGTCTTAAAATTTTAGTTTTGCACTCTCATTAGAAAAGATAGTGATATAACAATACAAGAAGTCTTACTTTTTAAATGACAAAGTTCCTCTTTGCCTTTAATCTTATCCTCAACCTTGCGTGACAAGCTTTCACGATAAAGATAGAAGTTTGGGAATGCTGTAGATTTTTCTTCTCTATCAGAATCAACAATATCCAGAACTTTCATAAGCTGTCCTTCAGAAATGCCTTGAACACCCTAGGAATTAATGTGTTCCACATTATTAATCAAAAAAATCTGAGAATTGTGATACTTTCTGACTAAAACTATTTGCTACTCCACATCATAAACAAAACGTTTTACAAATCAAGTAGATAATACACTATTGAGGTGAAACTGTACTTACTGTCGAAACTGAGTTAGTTGAAATAGGAGTTAAAATGTTTGCTCTTTTTGAAACAAATCGACATTAATTTTCAATTTTAATCTGGATGTTGTCAGGAAATGTTGATGTGTGAGGATTGCGAACAATAATGTGAACCGAATGTCTAATAAAAAGTACAGGAAATGTAGTGCTCAAGCAGCTAAATTATATGGAATCAAACAGTGAAGTAGACACTTTCTATGAACAGTAAGAACGCAGCACAAAAGATCTCTGGACATGATAACTGACAGGAAGAAATATTCAACTGAATTCATGGGCATGTCACTATTTTGGCACAAAACCCTGAACTGGTTGTGGAAAACCATCACATAAAAGAATAACACCGATCATATAACAGATTCCGGAAAGCTATTCTCCAGGTGTCAGGATCTCAGTAAAGTGTTAGGTATGAGCACCAGTACACTTATTCCATTTTACATGAGGCCTTGTTTTAAGAGAATTGACGTTTTGGGCAAAAGCCTTTCGTCAGGAATTCCTGACAAAGGGCTTTTGCTCGAAACATCAATATTCCTGCTCCTCGGATGCTGCCTGACCTGCTGTACTTTCCCAGCACCACACTCTTGACTCCAGCATCTGCAATACTCACTTTCGCCTTGTTTTAAGAACTGACCTTAAATGTACCATGGAAAACTGTACAGTACCTCAAATATAACAATAGAAATGATACAGCACAGAATGAGGCCATTCAGCCATTCATCTTATTCATGCTGACCCAAAGACACTCAAATGCCCTTTCTAATCTCATCCTTGTGAATATGGTAAAAACAATGACTGCAGATGCTGGAAACCAGATTCTGGATTAGTGGTGCTGGAAGAGCACAGCAATTCAGGCAGCATCCGAGGACAGGCAAAATCCGAGGACAGGCAAAATCGATATTTCGGGCAAAAGCCCTTCATCAGGAATAAAGGCAGAGAGCCTGAAGCGTGGAGAGATACGCTAGAGGAGGGTGGGGGTGGGGAGAGAGTAGCATAGAGTACAATAGGTCAGTGGGGAAGGAGATGAAGGTGATAGGTCAGGGAGGAGAGGGTGGAGTGGATAGGTGGAAAAGGAGCTGGGCAGGTCGGACAAGTCCGGACAAGACAAGGGGACAGTGTTGAGCTGGAGGTTAGAAACTAGGATGAGGTGGGGGAAGGGGAAATGAGGAAGCTGTTGAAGTCCACATTGATGCCCTGGGGTTGAAGTGTTCCGAGGTGGAAGATGAGGCGTTCTTCTTCCATGCGTCTGGTGGTGAGGGAGTGGTGGTGGAGGAGGCCCAGGACCTCCATATCCTCGGTAGAGTGGGAGGGGGAGTTGAAATGTTGGGCCACGGGGCGGTTTGGTTGATTGGTGCGGGTGTCTCGGAGATGTTCCCTAAAGCGCTCTGCTAGGAGGCGCCCAGTCTCCCCGATGTAGAGGAGACCGCATCGGGAGCAACGGATACAATAAATGATATTAGTGGATGTGCAGGTAAAACTTTGATGGATGTGGAAGGCTCCTTTAGGGCCTTGGATAGAGGTGAGGGAGGAGGTGTGGGCACAGGTTTTACAGTTCCTGCGGTGGCAGGGGCAAGTGCCAGGATGGGAGGGCGGATCGTACGGGGCGTGGACCTGACCAGGTAGTCACGGAGGGAACGGTCTTTGCGTAAGGCGGAGAGGGGTGGGGAGGGAAATATATCCCTGGTGGTGGGGTCTGTTTGGAGGTGGCGGAAATGTCGGCGGATGATTTGGTTTATGGGAAGGTTGGTAGGGTGGAAGGTGAGCACCAGGGGCGTTCTGTCCTTGTAGCGGTTGGAGGGGTTGGGTCTGAGGGCGGAGGTGCGGGATGTGGACGAGATGCGTTGGAGGGCATCTTTAACCACGTGGGAAGGGAAATTGCGGTCTCGAAAGAAGGAGGCCTTCTGGTGTGTTCTATGGTGGAACTGGTTCTCCTGGGAGCAGATACGGCGGAGACGGAGGAATTGGGAATATGGGATGGCATTTTTGCAAGAGATAGGGTGGGAAGAGGTGTAATCCAGGTAGCTGTGGGAGTCGGTGGGTTTGTAGAAAATGTCAGTGTCAAGTCGGTCGTCACTGATGGAGATGGAGAGGTCCAGGAAGGGGAGGGAGGTGTCAGAGATGGTCCAGGTAAATTTAAGGTCAGGGTGGAATGTGTTGGTGAAGTTGATGAATTGCTCAACCTCCTCGCGGGAGCACGATGTGGCGCCAATGCAGTCATCAATGTCGCGGAGGAAGAGGTGGGGAGTGGTGCCGGTGTAATTACGGAAGATCAACTGTTCTATGTAGCCAACAAAGAGACAGGCATAGCTGTGGCCCATACGTGTGCCCACGGCTACCCTTTTGGTCTGGAGGAAGTGGGAGGATTCAAAGGAGAAATTATTAAGGGTGAGGACCAGTTCGGCTAAACAAATGAGAGTGTCGGTGGAAGGGTACTGTTGGGAACGTCTGGAGAGGAAAAAACGGAGGGCTTGGAGGCCCTAGTCATGGTGGATGGAGGTGTAGAGGGATTGGATATCCATGGTGAAGATGAGGCGTTGGGGGCCGGGGAAACGGAAGTCTTGGAGGATGTCGAGGGCGTGGGTGGTGTCTCGAACGTATGTGGGGAGTTTCTGAACTAGGGGGGATAGGACAGTGTCGAAGTAGGTAGAGATGAGTTCAGTGGGACAGGAGCATGCTGAGACAATGGGTCGGCCAGGGTGGTCAGGCTTGTGGATCTTGGGAAGGAGGTAGAACCGGGCAGTGCGGGGTTCCCGGACTATGAGGTTGGAAGCTGTGGATGGGAGATCTCCTGAGGTGTTGAGGTTCTGTATGGTCTGGGAGATGATGGTGGGCGGGAGTCCTGATTGTGAAAGTAAGCTCGGAGGCGGAGGCGACGGAAGAATTGTTTGACGGAAGAATTCCCGCCCACCTTCCGATGACCCCTTCGCCCACCTCCAACACACTGCATCCACCTGGACACCCCGCGCTGGCCTAATACCTGCCCTCGACCTCTTCATTTCCAACTGCCGCTGGGACATTAACCGCCTCAACCCGTCGACCCCCCCTCCCCCACTCCAACCTCTCACCCTCACAACGCGCAGCCCTCCAATCCCTCTGCTCCAATCCCGACCTCACCATCAAGCCAGTGGATAAAGGGGGCGCAGTGGTAGTCTGGCGCACTGACCTCTACATTGCTGAAGCCAAACGCCAACTCGAGGACACCTCTTCCTACTGCCCCCTTGACCATGACCCCACCCTCCATCACCAAACCATCATCTCTCAGACCATACAGAACCTCATCACCTCAGGAGATCTCCCATCCACAGCTTCCAACCTCATAGTCCGGGAACCCCGCACTGCCCGGTTCTACCTCCTTCCCAAGATCCACAAGCCTGACCACCCTGGCCAACCCATTGTCTCAGCATGCTCCTGCCCCACTGAACTCATCTCTACCTACCTCGACACTGTCCTTTCCCCCCTAGTTCAGAAACTCCCCACATACGTTCGAGACACCACCCACGCCCTCCACCTCCTCCAAGACTTCCGTTTCCCCGGCCCCCAACGCCTCATCTTCACCATGGATATCCAATCCCTCTGCACCTCCATCCACCATGACCAGGGCCTCCAAGCCCTCCATTTTTTCCTCTCCAGACGTTCCCAACAGTACCCTTCCACCGACACTCTCATTCGTTTGGCCGAACTGGTCCTCACCCTTAACAATTTCTCCTTTGAATCCTCCACTTCCTCCAGACCAAAGGGGTAGCCATGCGCACATGTATGGGCCCCAGCTATGCCTGTCTCTTTGTTGGCTACGTAGAACAGTTGATCTTCCGTAATTACACCGGCACCACTCCCCACCTCTTCCTCCGCTACATTGATGACTGCATTGTCGCCACCTCGTGCTCCCGCGAGGAGGTTGAGCAATTCATCAACTTCAACAACACATTCCACCCTGACCTTAAATTTACCTGGACCATCTCTGACACCTCCCTCCCCTTCCTGGACCTCTCCATCTCCATCAGTGACGACCGACTTGACACTGACATTTTCTACAAACCCACCGACTCCCACAGCTACTTGGATTACACCTCTTCCCACCCTATCTCTTGCAAAAATGCCATCCCGTATTCCCAATTCCTCTGCCTCCGCCGTATCTGCTCCCAGGAGGACCAATTCCACCACTAGAGACCGCAATTTCCCTTCCCACGTGGTTAAAGATGCCCTCCAACGCATCTCGTCCACATCCCGCACCTCCGCCCTCAGACCCAACCCCTCCAACCGCTACAAGGACAGAACGCCCCTGGTGCTCACCTTCCACCCTACCAACATTCGCATAAACCAAATCTTCCGCCAACATTTCCACCACCTCCAAACAGACCCCACCACCAGGGATATATTTCCCTCCCCACCCCTCTCCGCCTTCCACAAAGACCGTTCCCTCCGTGACTACCTGGTCAGGTCCACGCCCCCTACGATCCACCCTCCCATCCTGGCACTTTCCCCTGCCACCGCAGGAACTGTAAACCCTGTGCCCACACCTCCTCCCTCACCTCTATCCAAGGCCCTAAAGGAGCCTTCCACATCCATCAAAGTTTTACCTGCACATCCACTAATATTATTTATTGTATCCGTTGCTCCCGATGCGGTCTCCTCTACATCGGGGAGACTGGGCGCCTCCTAGCAGAGCGCTTTAGGGAACATCTCCGAGACACCCGCACCAATCAACCAAACCGCCCCGTGGCCCAACATTTCAACTCCCCCTCCCACTCTACCGAGGATATGGAGGTGCTGGGCCTCCTCCACTGCCGCTCCCTCACCACCAGACGCATGGAGGAAGAACGCCTCATCTTCCGCCTCGGAACACTTCAACCCCAGGGCATCAATGTGGACTTCAACAGCTTCCTCATTTCCCCTTCCCCCACCTCATCCTAGTTTCTAACCTCCAGCTCAACACTGTCCCCTTGTCTTGTCCGGACTTGTCCGACCTGCCCAGCTCCTTTTCCACCTATCCACTCCACCCTCTCCTCCCTGACCTATCACCTTCATCTCCTCCCCACTGACCTATTGTACTCTATGCTACTCTCTCTAGCTTATCTCTCCACCCCCACCCTCCTCTAGCTTATCTCTCCACGCTTCAGGCTCTCTGCCTTTATTCCTGATGAAGGGCTTTTGCCCGAAACATCGATTTTGCCTGTCCTCGGATTTTGCCTGTCCTCGGATGCTGCCTGAATTGCTGTGCTCTTCCAGCACCACTAATCCAGAAATTGACGTGCCGTGTTTGGTAAGATATGACGAGAGCACTTATCAGGCCTCAGGGCACAAAACGTCCAATAAATTCAACGCAACTTGAACTTCGTCAAAGATACTATAAGAATCAGCCCTATCAGTCCAAGTATGTTAGCTTAGGGGTTGCTGGAGTTGTCAGAGTATGAGCAACTTCAGCAAACCCAACAAATTAATGTGGTCCTTCCCTTTATATTTAACAGCAATGTCACCCAGTCTTTCTGTAACCGAACTGAAAACAAGTCATGTGACCCTCTCCATTTTGTCTTCATTTAAAAACATTGTCCCAAAACAAATCCATCTTCTAAGGCTAGATAATTTTAACATTTGATTCTAATTAGATATGTCTGTGGAAATGTAGATTGTTCCAGTAGTAATTTCAAACTACAGCACTGTCAACTCCATTGCAAATCTCAACTGAACCCAGAGATAATATGTGCAGCTTTGAGGATCTCTCTTGAATACTCACAGTAAACTTAAAATTTCAATAATGGTGCTTTGTATCAACCTCCAAAGAACCATGAAGGGAATTCAGGAAACTGCAGCAATGTTATATTTGAAATAACTCCACAAAACCCAGTATCCCACAACCAAGTCAGCCTTTATTTACATGTGAACAGTCCTTGGCTTTAGTACTGCCTCTTCAGAATCAGCTATCAGAGTGGCAATACCCTTGACACTACACTCTTTATCTTTCAGCCAGACCCAATCAGAGAACTGATATTCTATTAACTCCAGCTAGCTGGCCTCATTACAATTGTTACAATATTTAATATTCATATGGACTGTTAAGCATTCCTTTATTGATAAATAAAGAAAGTGCTTCAAGAAGTTATGAGAATTGCTTCAATGGCAGCCTTTAGATGCTAATTCAAATTTGGCTCATAACCTTGGGATAGGCATGACAAACCACGGTGTAAGTTGGGAGCATATCTCACCAAAGGAAAAATAAATTTCTAATCCCATTTGTGAAGAGGCCACAAATATTATCTCTTTATGTTATTTGGGTAGTCGGGCTATGAGCCAGTCCTGGAATCCAGATGGGCAACATTTTCTCATGTGACCAAGCTTCCCTTAGCTTACTGGCTCATTCATTTCAATCTTTCCAGAGATATGGAAACCCCTGCCCAGGGAGATACTGCTCCCCCAACATTTTATTTGAGGATGGAGGAAACTCTAAACTTTTCAAGACTAATTCATAGCTACTGAGGTACCCTTGAGGTACCCAGTTCAGTGTAATCATTGTATTATAAGAGACACAGCAGCAAATTTGCAAACTGCAACAAAAAACAATGTGATAATGACCAAATAATTGGATTTCTTTTTAGAATGTTGATTAAGGGATAAATATTTGCTGAGTTAATCAGAATAAATCCCCTGCTCTTATTCAAAATAATGCTTTATAATCTTTTACGTCTTCCTGAAAGGTAAGATAAAGCTTCAGCTTAACATAAGATTGTTGCACTCAACTCCTATACTGGGATGTGAATCTTCAAATATAGCCTGAACACAATATGCTAACAACTGAGCCACCTTGATGAGTCATAAAAAGGCTAATAACTGGCATATTTCTTGGTATATTCTAGCTTTCCTGGCACACTTTCAATGGAGTAATGGTAAGGGTGCTCAGCTCTGCAGCTGGAATCTTATGGTCCACCTCTTTCTGGAAATATGTTGGGAGATGGGGAAGATGTAAATTTGAGTAGGCATAATTGGGTCTTGACCTATCCATCCATTTCCCACATCTGCAGGTATTTTGGCAATAGAAAATGTAAACTTTTGAGTACCCCTCCCACCTTAAGTTAATTGAAACCTTTAAAGTGCAACTAACCCAATATCCCTGACTCCATATTGTACCCCCACCTCCACATTATAAGGGCACTGACAAAAAGAAAACTACTGAAGAAGTCTAATCCAACCCATGTCCACCATCATTCAATCACTTTCTCAACACTACAACAGCACACCTTCCCTCACATCACCCTACATAGTAAAATAGCACATCGAGGAACAACAGCTGACAGCCAATAGTAGGAGGACTGGCAGAAGTAAATATCTGGTAGAAGACCCCATTGCTCAGCCACCTGGTTTTGATCTCTCATGGAGACAACGGGCCATCTTAAGCTGTTTCTGGGTTGGCTGAGCTCTCAGTGCAGCCATGGAATATCAGTGAAGTTGTTAAGACCACCGAAGCTGTAGCTGCGATCCACTTAATCAAGAAGTCACCTTGTTGAAGAGTGTTTGCTGACTGAACCTGTGAGTGGCCTTAAAAACACCATCTTGCCACTGAAAAGGTGAGTACCTGACTCTGTGATGATATCTTGCACATACTAGACAGTTAGTGGTGGATGGGTGCTTCAACACTTTGGGAGGTCATGTGAAACGGGCTGTCTGTGGTCTCATGATGGGGTTGTCCCTACTGATCAAGTAATCTGTGACCCATAGAGGGATCGCCCATTGGCAAGGATTGCCATGATGGAAGACATCCTTAATCTTTGTCATTGTTAATGCTCACAGACCCTTCTATGAGACTTGCCTGATTGCCACCAACAAGCTTCAACACCATTTAGCAGCACTCCAGGCTTCCAAGACCTGAGTTGTTCCATGATTTGCTACAGTCTCACAGCTGCCAGCTACCGGGACTGAAGATCTGCCATCCCTCTGATCGACTGGCATTCCTGAAGATGGGATGTCCCAACTTGAAGGGGTGAAGTCACTACCATACACAAGACCTGAACAGCGTAAATTTGTGTCATGGCTTCGAGGGCTGGTACAGGCAAGCTTGCACTCAACCTTCTTGTGCTTGGATAGTCCAGTGTCTCTGAATACAGTAGACCCCTGTACCCATGGGGATACATTCCAAGACACCCAAAACCACGGATAGTTGCAAATCCATTCATTTAAATGGGAAATTTACCTTCCCGGCAGCCCCCTAGTTCTGGGTTCTGGAACGTTCCCTGTAATATGCTTGGGCCACAGTAAACCACGGGTAACTGAAACCACAGAGACTGGACCTGTGGATATGGTGGTTGGCCTGTATTTTTGTAAAAACATTTACACAATGTGACACCCTTTGTCTAGTCATGATTGGGTGGCATAGTGTCTAGGGTTGTGCAGGCTAGGTGGATTAGCCATGGGAATTGCAGGGTCACAGAGATAGAGTAGTGAAGTGGGTCTGAGTGGGATGCTTTTCAGAGGGTTGGTGTGGACTCAATGTTTCCACATTGTAGGGATTCTGTCATTTTCAAAGATTTATTTCTGCCAAGCATTAAAAAACCCTCTAAGATAATGGTGAAAAGATCTAGAATATTTTGTATTATAAAGTGAGTTGTTACAATTTGCAATGTGAAAGGGTGCAAGTTCTAAATAACTTCCAACAGAAAATTGGATATAAACATCTGTTAGTGTATTATAATGTGCATCAACTTTATGGAACAACTTTATTATTTCTGTCATCTTTGTTTTTTTTTCAAAATTTGAAATTTCCATTTTTAATTTTACAAAAGTCTCTACAATGTTATATTTCCTGAAAATGTTGGCTAATCGTTTAGACTATCATTGTGGTTCATTGGGAATGATGAGCCAATAAACAAAACTTAATATTCATGCAACAGACATTTGGGCAAAATGTCTTATGACGTACTAATGAACATATGAGTTAAGAGCAAGATTAGGCCACCACTTGGCACCCTTGAGCCTGCTCCTCCATCTAATAAGACCTCGGCTAATTTGACTGCAATCTCAACTCTGGTTTTTTATTGCCTCCCTCTGATTACCTTTCATCTTCTTACTTACTAAGTTTCTATTTGGCTTTGCTTTAATAATGTCCAGAGATTCTGCGTCCATCATCTCTTGAGGAAAAGAGTTCCAAAGATTCACACTAATAAAACAAGAAATAATATAGCACAGAACAGGCCCTTCAGCCCTTCGAAACTGCACCGACATATAACATCTTTCTAAACCAAAATCCTTTTACCTCTACACACTCTATATCCCTCTATTCCCTGCCTATTCTTGTATTGGTCAAGATGGCTCTTAAACATTGCTATTGTATGTGCTTCTACCACCTCCTCTGGCACAGCATTCCACACACTTCCCACCCGCCATGTAAAAATTACCTCTCACATCTTCTATAAGCTATCTCCCTTTTTCCTTAAACCTATGTTTCCTAGTAATTGATATTTCTACCCTGAGGGAAAAAGACTCAGACTATCCATTCTACTCATCCTCTCATAATCTTGTTAACTGAGATCAGGTTGTCCTCTCTAATGAAAACAAACCAAGTTTGTCCAATCTCTCCTCTTAGATAATACACTCCAAACCAGATAACATCTGATAAACCTTTTCTGTACTCTCCGTAAAGCCTCCACATCCTTCTGCTAGTGTGGCAATCAAAATTGTATACAATATTCCAAATATGGCCAAACTAAAGTTCTAAATGACTGCAACATGACTTGCCAATTTTTGCACTCAATGGTCTGGTCAATTAATGCAAACCATATGCCTTCTTAATCACTATATCCACTTGTGGTGCCAAGATCTGTTTGCCTAGATACCTTTGTAAGTTAATGCTTCTAGTGTTCTATCCTTTACTGCATGCAGCAAACTTTGTTTTAATCGGTACTTTATCAACCGGCACTCTTGATAACCAGCAAAGATTATATATAAGTATTTCTGATACAAATAAAGTACAACAGTGATGTGTATACTCCCTGCATTATGGTTCTATTGCTTACTGTGTATTCTTATATTGGAAGGTGTGTTGAATTTTTTTACAGTTTGCTTGAGGGATGTTGATGCTGCAAAGTTTTGCTTGGTTAGGATTGACTGTGGTTAAGAGTTACTCTTAATTATCTGGAATATTTGATCAGCCGATACATTCCTGGTCCCATGGGTGCTGGTTAATAAAAATTTTGCTGTACTTTCCTACTGCATCAAACCTTCCAAAATGCATCATTTTTTATCATCATTATCCAGATTCAATTCCATCATTCATTTCTCCACCCAAGTCTCCGGCCTATCTATATCCTGCTGTATTTTCTGGCAGTCCTCTTCACTATCTGTAGCTCCCCCAGTCATTGTGACAGCTGCAAACTTACTAATCAGGTCACCTACATTCTTCTCCAAATCATTCCTATGTAATAAGAACACTAGGGGTCCCAGCATTGATCTCTGCGGAACACCACTGGTCACGGATCTCGAGGCAGACAAACACCCTTCCATCATTATTCTCTGTCTTCTATGACCAAGGTAGTTCTGAATCCATTTTGCCAACTCTCTATGCATCCCAGGTGCACTTCACCTCTGTATTGCCAAAGGTCTTGTATGATTCAATGACTTTATAACCTTCACCAACTTGCCCTCATCAATGATCTTTGTCACTTACTCAAATAACTCAAACAAGTTTGTGAGACACAACCTTCCCTGCACACAGCCATGCCACCTATCATCTCAGAGAAAAAAACAACCTGCTCATCTGTCTTAAATGGGTGCCCCCTTATTTTGAAATGATTCTCACAGATATGCAGTCACAAAGCTGGTGGTAGCAGAGGCAAAGGACGCAATTCTCATGCTGAAATTTTAACAGCTTATACTAATAACCTGGCAAAGCATTTTAGTTAAAATAACATTATTTTTTATTTGATATATACCCACTTAAATACTCACAGGTTTTATCCCTAGATTTTCTAACTTTTCTGCCAAACTTTGCTCCACTATTTTGTGCAATTCTTTCACTATATTTGGATTTTTCTTCAAAACTTTTCTAAGGTCTTCATTGCATGTCGATACTTCTGGTAGATGTTTCATATCTGGAAAGAAATATATTTATAATTTTCACAATTTTCTAGTTAAATATAACATGTATTAATCTGGTTAAAAATCAGCAAAAATATGAGCATTTCAGAAAGCCATTTCGAACCTATTGACTTCTGTCCTTAACTCTCGCGAGTTGGGTTACTGACTTCCAAATTTAATCATTCACAATTTCCAAAGTGTCCTGAAAATTGCCAGTGAATCTAAGACAAACATTGGCAAATGACAAGTTGACTCTAATTCATGAGAATATTATAATAAATAATTTCAAGGGCATTGGAGTAAAAAATAGGGAAGTCTTGTAACATATGAGGGACTGATGGGAGCACATCTGGAATTCTGTGGGTAGTTTTGGTCCACTTATTTAACAAAGTATATAATTTCATTGCAGGCAATTCAGAGAAGGTTCACTAGGATAATCTACAGTGTGGAGGGATTGTCACATCAACAAAGATTAAACAGTTAGAGACTGTACTCTTTGAAATTTAGAAGAATGACAGATGATCTTATATAGATTCTTAAGGAGCTTGGCAGGGTAAATGCTGGGAGGATGTTGTCCACTTCATAGGAGAGTCTGACACCAGAACTCCAAGTCTCAGAATTAAGGGGTGTCAATTTAAGGCTGAGATGAGAAGGAAGGTTCTTAGTCAATCAGGGGGTTGTTAGTCTTTGGAACTCATTATCACAGAGAGCTGAGGGGGCAGAGACCTTGTGTATATTTAAGGCTGGGATAGATGCTTGGTCAACAGAGGAATCAACAGTTATGAGGAAAATGCAGGAAAGTGGACGTGACGAATGAAAAATTCCTATTCCTATTTTTTATTGTCTTAGAGGCTAATAATTGTAACAGACAGATGACTGATTGACATATTTGTCAGGGCTAGGAATTATATTAATTTTTTCTTTGATAACAACATGATCGGCAGTTGTTAAGGTTTGATTCTCTGGCTGGCATTCCACGGTTACATGGCATCATCATCATCTGCAAGTGGCAATCTGTGGGATGTCAAAACTTCACTGATTTCCAACACTTTCCCTCTATCTATGCAAAAACATTGTAATCTGTGGAGAACTACCACTGGCTCATTCCCTCCTCTCTGGTGTTCTGTGTTCCCTTCTGCAACAAATGAAGTTTGAAGTAACAACAATGACATGTGTTCAGCAATGAATCGCATTGTCTTTAATGCGGGAGATTATCAGGGTGAAGCATGAAATTGCATAAGGATGAGGGTAAGTCGCAGATGAACTCTGAGTGGCAGAAGATAGATTGAAAGTGAGGAAAGACAATGGAAAGGAAAGCTTGCAAGGTAAGTGTGTGTGAGGAAAGTGCAATGGAATAGGCTTGACAAGGCAGACTCAAGTTGTAAGCACAGCTTGCCCAACCAGCTCAAGATATAGACTAGGAGACCTCAGCAATCTCATCAATTTGTGTTCCATCACAGTCAGATACTTTCAAAACTGTCCAAATTGTGGAAGCACTCATTAACTTACAACACTTGTCAGCTCAAGTGAAATAAGTATAACTCATGCTTTAAACTGAAACATCAGCAAAGGTTCAGCATCACCAGTTCATGCATATGCATATACCAATGGAAAAAGGAATTGCACACAGAAAAGAACCATAAAAAGAGCCACTCGAAAGAGAGACCATATCCATGTAATGAATCTAAGGCTTTTCTTGGACACCTTTACATCTGCAGAGACATTATTAATATGCATCAATTAATGTACTTTTGAATATATTCTATGCAACATGGCCATTGTGATTCCCACAGTGTTTAAGAGTCATTAAAAGACACCTGGAGAGAAGGAAAACATTTGCCCATATTGTTACCAGAAATTTGAATACATTACGTAAGACCATTAGAAGTTACGCAGGTGAGCACCCTTACCAGTCTCCTTACGGTAACAAACCTTTCAGCCAGAATATCTGATTAAAAATGCATAACAGACAAGGAAATATCTTATCAGTACACAGAACATAAGGCTTTAGTCAGAAGAGAGGCCTTGATGAACATATGAGGACAGTAACTATGTGGATATATTTCTATATCCTACGAGTGATGTTGATCATTTGCTTCACAAGATGATCTCACAGCACCACGACTTCAAATTCTTTTGTGCAGAATCTTATAAGGGCCCAAGCGACATTATCTGAAACCAATGTCATGGCAAAATTTCATAAGAAGTCCGACAAGGCCTATCTTGATATCAGCAGCATGTTGTTACATTTGCCCAGTGATGAGTCAAGTTCTCCTTTGGCAGAGATGAGTTTTATAGACAATAGACAATAGGTGCAGGAGTAGGCCATTCTGCCTTTTGAGCCAGCACCACCATTCACTATGATCATGGCTGATCATCCTCAATCAGTATCCTGTTCCTGCCTTATCCCATAACTCTTGATTCCGCTATCCTTAAAAGCTCTATCCAACTGCCATTTTCCGTTAAAATGGATGATAGCTTGTTAAACGCTTCAATAACATGCGTCATTAATCTTCAGCTTCAATCTTGCCAAATGTGCCAAACAGGCTAGATATCAAGAATTGGAAGTCAGGATGGGTACATCTTGAACTTGACTACCCATAAACACCAAAGGACCACCATTTTGGTCATCAGCTACCAACAATGTTACACCTCCTGTGCACGAGCCACACAAACCCCACATCTGCACTGGCAACAATCATCGTAATGCTGCAAGGGCACTGGACACCTAGAAGCACACGCACGGCTTATAGACTGAACCAGGCTTCACCTTCAGCCTGCTTGCATGCTTTCACAGCACTTACTCACTCTTAGCCTGCTTGGATGCTCACAGAATCCCTGCCTTACATTGCCTTTATAGGCATTTGTCCCTTTGCCAGAGGTACCAGCTCACAGTACTGCTATACTGACATTCCATTTAGCACATGCACAAAGTTTTATGACTTCTCAGTCATCCAGTTCCTCAGGATAGTGTCGAGGCACAACCATCTTCAGCTGCTTCATTAATGACTTTCCCTCCATCAGATGATCAGATGTGAAGATGTTCGGCGATGATTGCACAATGTTCAGCATCACTTGTGACTCTTCAGGTACTGAGGCAGTCTATTTCCAAATGCAGTAAGACCTGGAATATATTTGGATCTGGGCTGAAATGTGGCAAGCAACATTCATGCCATGCAAATATTAGACAATGACCATCTCCAATAAGAAATAAGTTAATCATGTTACCTTGATATTCAATGGTGATGCTAGCACTATCAAAAGTCTGGTGGTTACCATTTACCAGGAACTGAACTGGACTAGCCATATAAATATAGTTGCTACAAGCACAAGTCAAAGGCTAAGAAGATAGTAATGAGTAACTCACCTCCTGACTCGTAAAGCCTGTAAACTATACATAAAGCACGAGTCAGGAATGAGATAGAATCTTGCACAATGGCATGGTTGAGTGCAGTTCCAACAACATTCTCGAAGTTTGATATCATCCAGGACCAAGCAGCCCACTTGATTGGCATCACATACACAAACATCCACTCCTTCTGCCACCGACGCTCAGTATTAGCATATCATCTAGAAGATGCACTGGAGAAATTCACTAAAGTTCCTTAAACTGCACCCTTTAAACCCACAACTCATTCTATCTTGAGGGACAAGGGCAGCAGATACATGGAAGCACCACCACCTTAAAGTTACCTAACACTCTACCTAAAATGCTTGGAAGGATTTGGAAATAAATATATTGCTGTTCCTTCAGGGCCATTGGGTCAAAATCCTGGAATTTTCTCCCTCATGGCATTGTGGGTCTGACTACAGCAAATGAACCACAGAGGTTCAGGAAGATAGTTAACCACACACCTTAGATTAGATTACTTACAGATTAGATTACTTACAGTGTGGAAACAGGCCCTTCGGCCCAACAAGTCCACATCGACCCGTCGAAGCGTAACCCACCCATTCCCGTACATTTACCCCTTTACCTAACACTACAGGCAATTTAGCATGGCCAATTCACCTGACCTGCACATCTTTGGACTGTGGGAGGAAACCGGAGCACCCGGAGGAAACCCACGCAGACACGGGGAGAATGTGCAAACTCCACACAGTCAGTCGCTTGAGTCGGGAATTGAACCCGGGTCTCTGGCGCTGTGAGGCAGCAGTGCTAACCACTGTGCTACCGTGCCGCCCACGTGTGCCACCGTGCCGCCCACCTTCTCAAAGGCAATTAAGGATGGGCAATAAATACTGATCTGACCAGAGCGTCCACATCCCATGAATGAATAAAAATAAGCCATGAAACTTGTCATGGTTGTCAGTAGGCCTCAGGGAGTGAGTATAGCCTTCAATTGGTGGCCATGTCACACTAAGTCAGAAAATTCCCCAAATTCCAGTCCAGAAGATTGGACACGGTTAGTCAGATGCTCGTTGTAGTCAGAGTCAGGGTGCTCTCCACATAAGAGGTGAAGAGATTAATATTAGCCTGCCTATCAGCCATTTTCAGTTTTTCTGCTCTATTGTAAGCTGTATTTCTCCTGAAGTAAGATACAGGCAAGTTTTAAGGGAGATCAAGATGGATGGCATAACTTTTACTGTTGGTGCAGGTGGGGTGGTGTCTCCAGTGAGACAGGAAGGAGCGCAGAAGGCATGCAGGTTTAGTGGTGTTGGGGCTGGGGGAAGTGGTAGTGAGTGAGAGAAGATGTTGTGGGCAATAGGGAAAGTGGTAGAACATGAGCCTTTATGAGAGATGGATAGGGTGGCAGAGCTAGAGTGAGTGTGGCATATCAGAGAGGAGATAATGCCACTTTCATTGACAGAGTGATGAGAATTGATGACCTTATTCCTACATTGCTGAGACTGCACTGACCTAGATGGCAAACTTGAATCAGGCTGGCATAGTTTGGTGTTATTGCCTCCTCTGCTGGGTCCTGGGGAAGAGGACATCCTGCCTGTGCACTGTTGTGTCCAGTAGGATCTCCAGGATCCTGTCCGCAAAATGTTGCAGAAAATTTCCTTAGTTTGCCGGGACAAATGCCAGAAATGCCACTGTGCAGATCATTGTCCAACCGACAGTACTTACCCAGATGCACAACAGATGGCAGCATGATTGGTGGTCAATTCTGGAATATTCTGGCAGTAGAGAGTTGTTCCAGGAATGCATGTGGTAAGATAGGGCTAGAATTGGACATAAGAGATGACATGGGGTGGGGTAGGTAGTTAATGAAGTATATTTTGTAAGATAAGGCAAGAAATCTTGTTAGACATTGTGATGAAAATCCCACCAAAAAATTTGATACACCTCACAGTTAGCCAATAAAATGTAAGATTCAGCCCATAGATCAAATCACAGGTCAATGAGATATTTGTATGTCAAAGATTTATTTTTGTATTTTGAGAAAACAAACAAGTAGAACTCTATGAAATGACCTAATGTTTAAAATGATGTAATTGAAAATAGTGTCTTTGGTTAAAAGGGAGAAATTTATCATATGCCATCGTCTGATCTGATTGCTTGAGTCTATGAGTGGAGTTAGATAACTAATCAAAGAGAGAGGCTTCCAGAGATAAGGCTTGGGAATCTAGTTGAGACCAGTTATGTGTGTTGAAATTCTGTAAGTTTTGAGACATTTTAAAGTAAAGTAAATAAATCATTATAGATTTGGAACTGGATTCATCACTGCCACATGTGACTCAAAGATATAGAGTAACTCAGTGAATACATAACAGGTAACACAATACTTGCCCCTTCTCATAGACGTCAGGTCATTTTGTAATCTGCAGAACAACTCCATCAGTGTTGTCCAGATGAAACGTCCAGATGAAACCAGCTATTCAGTAGGTAGCTCCTAATACTACCTGATTTTGCTTCACAAGTATCCTTGGAATTCCAGCTCTTGTAGTACACAAAATAAACAGGAAATTCCACTCGAGGACTCATAAACAAAACAATCGAAAGTTTGCCAAAATCTTTATTTATAATACTTTACACACAATGAAGAACAACAACAAAAGTTTATTTGAAAAACACATCAATTAATAATAGTTTATTTTGCAAACACTTTGCACTCTAATAGTAAGTCTTAGCTCTGTGGATGCACGAGTATACAGCATGACAAGGAAGTGGTGTTAAGTCAAGTTACCATAGTCTTACCAGACCATAGGGCTGCACTCTCATTAGAGAGAGAGGACTGTTGGTTATTTAACCTGACAGTCACCACACCTCAGGCAAGAGGAGAGATTGAGAAGAGGAGTCCTACGTGGTAACCTCAGCTGGTGCAGGAATTGAAGCCACACGGTCAACATCACACTGCTTCACAACCAATTGAGCTAAACTCACCCCCAGAAGTGGTGTAATCATGTAATCAACAACACAAAACAATGGGAGTCAATTTTGACTCAGCCATAACAGACAAAAGGATTAACATGTACCAAATAGTGACACAGTCCCATTTACTGTTTCATTGAGCTCCTCAATATTAGTAATGATGAGAATGAAAATTGACCAATCTTTTCTATTATGATACAGAAAAACTCATGTATATCAGGACCCTTTAATGTACTTAGCCCTAATGTTTGCTATAAATAGTAAAAAAAATTGTGTAGATTGATATGGTCACATGGGTAGTGGTGACTTAAAGGATACTTAAAACTTGCACCTCTACATCACAAATAAAATATTTTGATAGATTAGTTCATAATGCATGTGCAATCCTGAGGTTGGGAGTATGAAATTGAGTATGAAAGCAGGCAGCTTATATTGTATCTTCATTAAATTCTGCTTATACTATAACTGGAGCATTGCATCCAGTTCCAGTCACCAAGACTGAGAAGTTGCAGAAGAAATTTATAAAAATGCTTCCAG